>NW_026917984.1:0-137500 GCF_032062105.1 Saccostrea cuccullata | reverse complement strand
TATAGGAAAAATCTTTAAAAATCTTCTTCTCCAGAACCACTGGGCTAGGAAAGATGAAACTCGTGTTCAATCATCCTCAGGTAGTGAAGATTCAAGTTTGTTCAAATCATGACCCCCGGGGCAAGGGTGGGGCCAAAATGACCTACCCAAGTTTTACATAGGAATATATAGGAAAAATCTTTAAAAATCTTCTTCTCCAGAACCACTAGGATAGGAAAGATGAAACTCATGTGGAAGCATCCTCCGGTAGTGTAGATTCAAATTTGTTCAAATCATGACCCCCGGGGCAAGGGTGGGGCCAAAATGGCCGACCCAAGTTTTACATAGGAATATATAAGAAAAATCTTTAAAAATGATTAGTGATACCCGGGGTATTTATATGGAATCATCCTCCGGTAGTGTAGATTCTAGTTTGTTCAAATGATGAAAGATTGGAAGGGGGGGGGGGTAAATTCAAGCCCGATGTGCTCAGGTGAGCGCTGTGGCCCCTGGGCCTCTTGTTATACAACACATCACTTCGGAATGTTCGTGATGTATTTCCCCAGTGGTAGATTTGGAAAGATAAAAAAAATTATCTCACAATAGAATTAAAACTAAAAATATGGGGTATACATGAATATATCCTATTCAATACACAGTAGAAAACATAATGAAGCGTTGCTTTTTAAGTCAGAATGTCACATTGTTTTTTGTGCTTGTAGAATAAAATGCATCCATCTAAAAGAGTTATCTTTCCATAATCGTTCTTGAAAATATGTTTTAGTGAAAAAAATTATTATTAATTGATTGTTAAAACTCCGCATTTGAAATTTCCGTGAGAATTAAAAGACATACGTTAAGACGTCAATTTTCACAGTTTAAAGGAACTGAGTGACAGAGTATAAATGTTTTAGGTTAACTGTTATAAGTAATTGATAGAAATATTTGCAATAGAAGCTAGAAGTCGACATTTGTACAATAGATCAGATTTGAATGAGTTGTTTATATAATGGTCCTGCTTAGTAAACTCTGACAAGACAATTTATAGAATTGCTCGGAATAGTTTCTTCGTTATCTCTCTCATCTAAGGGATATTACACCTTAACAAGCGGAGAATCCCTTGCAAAGAACATTCCACATTTCACTCACACACATTCAAACTCACACTCAAACACAATTGCATTACTTTATATCCCCTCTGACTCGATTGCAAGGGGATAATAAAACTCTCATTTCTGCAAAGTAATTTGACACTGAATCTTTGAAAATAGGATAACAAATAAAATTAACTTGTTTATTGAAGGGGGATTAATTATGGGCTAAGAACTAACTTTAAACTTTTTATTTTCTACGAGTTTGATACTCTCCCAGAGGTATGCAAAATTAAATGTATGATTGGAATTGAGAGCTGATTTAATGAAACTCGGTGTACAGAATACAGTGTTCATTTCGAAAAAGATATATTTTTATTATAATTTTTTGCATCAATTTTTTTTTATTTATAAAAGGCCAAGGAACATCCAATTTTAGATTCCTCGTCACCTGAATATAGGCTCGGATCTGTGATTATGGATATTGCATATCATAGGCTTTTTAAACCCGCACGTTTCACGGAAGAAAATGCAGCTAAAACAATCCGTCTTTTCCTTAAACTTCAATATGCCAATAAAGGAATTGACGCGGTTAATATAAGTAATATTCTTAATCACAAAAGGGTCCAGTCTTGTATTCCACCATATTTACATATATACATATACCATTGCTTCCAAACTTTTCAATTACAAAAACACTTTACATGGCCTGGATATCGACTATCTGAAAAATAATCCCCCTTCGTGTTCATGTTCTTCTTCGCCCTATAACTATAGTACTGCTGGACACGTTATTACAGGTGACGTAAATATAGTTCATAATGAGGACCTTAGATCACTTATTTTAAAAGGTCCTAAATATAGGGAACCCCGATCCTTCAACTGGCGTCGGAATTTCATAAATCTTATGGATTCTGTTGAAAATTACGCCAGAAGATGGGCCAGATATGAAAAAGAAGACGTTGACACCTTGTCAGAATGGATTAAACGTATCAGATACATGTTAAAGTCACGTATTAAAAGATTGAGGGGCAAAATCAAAACCATCTATCCTTCTGTGTTCAATAAACCAGAAGTGAAAAAAGAATAAGATAGATTACACGATCAGTATGTACTGGTTCCTGCCGACAAAGCAGGTAACAACATTGTCTTTGTTTGTAAGGCTCATTATATAAATTGCATTCTAGAAGAACTTGGATTTAATTCTACAAGTGGTAATCCTACTTATACTCATACTACTCTTTCTAAGGAAGAAATTCTTCAAAATCAGGTGTCAGTTTTGAATATTTTTAATATTCCACAGAGCCAAAATGAATTTGAACTACCTTATATATATTGGATTCCGAAACTTCATAATAATTCTTACAAACATAGATACATTGCAGGTTCCAGTAAATGTTCAACCAAGCCTCTTTCGTTACTTCTCACTAAGATATTGACAGTAGTGAAGGAAAAACTTCAAGAGTACTGTGCAAATATATATTCAAAAGTGGTGTAAATCAGATATGGATACTTAAAAATTCTAAAGAACTTTTGGACAATTTGAAATCACAAGACTTTACAAAAATCAACAGCTTAAAAACTTACGACTTTTCAACTTTAAACACAACAAATTAAAATCCAGGCTTTTTGATAACATTGACAGCTGCTTCTTCAATAAAAATGGAACTCGTGATTTACTTACCTCGTCATTGGTCATTTGCAAAATTATTTTGTTAAAAGAGATTCTGATTGCACACATAAGTACTCTGAAGTTGACATCAAGAAGATGCTTGAGTTTCTGATTGACAATATCTATGTGGTTTTTGGAGACCAGGTATTCCAACAATCTATTGGAATTCCCATGGGTACATATTGCGCTCCGTTATTAGCAAAAATTTTTATATTCATATGAAGCAGAATTTATGCAAAATCATATGCGTGAAAAGAAGAAAACACTTGCTGTGGGCTTCAACTCGACATTTAGATATATCGACGACGTATTGTCAATTAATAATGATAATTTCCATTCCTACGTCGATACGATATATCCTGGTGAGCTTGAGATAAAAGATACCACAGAGTCCGACACTTCTGCTTCATACTTGGATATTTTACTTGAAAAAGACACTAATGGTAATCTAACAACCAAGCTATATGATAAACGTGATGACTTTAATTTTCCTATCGTCAACTTCCCTTACTTATGCAGCAATATACATTCATCACCTGCATACGTAGTATATATATCTCAGTTGATTCGATACGCAAGAGCATTCTCTACGTATGAACAATTTCTTAAACGAGATAAATTATTGACAAGCAAGTTGATGAAACAAGAATATCAACAGTTTCGTTTAAAGTCATCATTTCGTAATTTCTATGGTCGATACAATGACCTTGTCAGCAAATACAATTTATCATTGAGTCAAATGCTGACTGACGTTTTTCATACCAATGGTTAGTCCATTATTTATACACTGAATTGACGACGGAATTTTTTCCGTTATTTCCTGATCATGACAAGGAGCACACGGCGGGTGTGACCGGTCGGCAGAGGATGCTCACTCCTCCATGGCACCTGATCTCACCTCTGATGTTTCGGAGGTTCGTGTTTGCTCTGCTCTTATTTTGTATATTGTTTAATGAACTTTGAGACTGAATACTGTTCGTTATTTCCATATCCTTCTCCTTCATCGTCAACTTCCCTTTCGTATGAAGCAATATGCCTTTATCACCTTCATAATGGAGTTTATGTGTGCTAACTTATTTGATATACCAGAGCATGTCGTTTGCACGAACAATATCTAAAGCAAAGCAATCTATAGACAAAAAGGTTGATAAAACAAGGATATGAATGGTATATGGTTGACTCAAAGGCCTTGTCAGCAAAACAATCTATCATTTAGTCAAACGTTGACTGAGTTTTTCATACTTATAAATGGGCCATTATTTACCCACGGTTCAATAACACCAAGGTTTGGTACTTTCTCATACACAGGTGCAACAACATTACACATAGTAATAATTTCACTACAAGGGGATTCGTGATATGAGCAGCTAGGGTTAACCTTCAAGAACCAAATGTTAGAAGTTAGAAAATCAAGCCCATATTTACCGGCAATGCCTACATCAATTACCGTAAATTTCTGTTTTATTGTTAAAGTACACAACAGGAAAGAAACTGAAATAGAACCTTCAAAATTCATTGCAGTACCATCTGCTGTAAGAACGTCCTTTTTGACCTTGTCAAGAACTGGCTTTGAATCACCCATCACAAAATACAATGTCGATGGTGAAGTGATGCCAGCGGTTGCCCAGGTGTTGATTAGAAACTTCATTTTACTACCGTTTATTGTAGCATCAACAGATATACCGGCTTCCCCTGCCTTCCGACTTACACCGGTTCTACGTGCATCTTTGTCTGTTTCCTTTTCTTGTCCAGGAGAGGAAGTGGACTTGTCTCTCTCTCTCTCTCAATCTTTACTTTTTCTGCATATTTTGATAAAAGTAACAATCTTTCTTCATGTGACCCTTCCTCTTGCAAAAGTTGCAAATTATGTTTGTCTGATTCGAGTGGCTAGTTGGCCTCTCTCAAATAACCCTTATCTTATTGAAGACGTCTTACAGCAGATCTATATGCATCTAACTCCACAGCATGGCGGATTGCATCGTTTAGTTCAAGTGGTCTGGCTTGTTTGATGCAGATTCTGATGTTGCTGTCCTTCAGAGCATCAATAAATTGGTTTTTTGCACGGGTTTCTCTAACCTCAATAGGGACAGTAGAATACGCAAGGTTGGCCAGCCTGCGTACATTCTGCCAAAGCTCTGGCAATACTTCAAAAGCCCTCTGTCTCCTTTTTCGTAATTGGGCCTTTTACAACTCTGTTTGGTTAGGTAGCAAAATTGTTCTTCCACTGACCTGAAAAAAAAACTGTAATTAAATCTTTCTCCATTCTCAGAGGATGAACAACTATTTAATTGAGCGCATACATCGAAATGAGATTAAAAATCTAGCCATGAGGCAGTGCCATCAAACTTGTCTGGCTTTACATGATTACCCTTGTGTTGATCAATATTTGCTTTTATATAAGGTCGTCGTGTTGTGATATTTGCAAGCAAAGGGTCATCTTGCCTCTTTCTAACATAGGGTGTACTCGTAAAGGAAAACTTAGCTGGAGCCCTGTCATCTGACCTACTTACGCTAATGCTGCTATCAGGTTCTCTTCTTTCAGAATTATAAGTAGGTCGAGTGGTCGTCTTAACTGATTTATGTTTTGCACCCATTAACTCATAATATTCATCATCTAAGGTTTTCCGCCTTTCAGGTAAAGCTGAATCACTTGCAGTCTTTCTTTTACCTTCATCGAAGTTAGCCTGAAGCTTACTTAGCTCTCTTTCAATTTTAGTAAGGTCATCCATACTATCCATACTGACAAATAAGAACAATGGTTATTGGAAGCTACGAAATATAACAAGCAAATTAAAAAGAAAAATCTAGTTCCCCAAATCCCATTGCTGCCACAATATTTTGTAACGTGCCGAGCGGAATACTAACTTCTGTCGGGGGTCGTACGTTGTTGATTAAAGCTTTTGGGGGACGATTTCTAATATAACATTTTTTCTTAATAAATGAATAGCGAATGACAAAGGCTTGCAAAAAATATACAAATAAAATGGCCTAACTTTATCTAGGTTTATAATCATGACGACAATATGGAAAAGTTAATTGAATAATTACAAACGATTGAGTAAATGGCAGTGGGTATACTATCCCCAAAAATGGCTAAC
Source organism: Saccostrea cuccullata (assembly GCF_032062105.1). Taxonomy (NCBI): domain Eukaryota; kingdom Metazoa; phylum Mollusca; class Bivalvia; order Ostreida; family Ostreidae; genus Saccostrea; species Saccostrea cuccullata. The sequence goes on along the minus strand of NW_026917984.1, from coordinate 131,660 downwards.
CTCGGACTGACGCTTGTACTGTAGCTTTATTTAGGACAACGTCAGTACAAGTGACAGCCCTTCAACTGCTATGCACACTGCTAGCCTTATTCTGGCAGACACACTGCACACAACATCCTGGTTGCCAAACAGATAAGACAAATTATTTGTGAGGTGGCTAACCTCCATTGCTGGTTAGCATCTGAGTGGTTTGCCACTCCACAACACAACAGCTTTTTCATAACTATCCTTGTAGACCTTACTTATTTCATAAGGTCAACCTCTTCTGTAGGCTAACTATTTTTTTTACAGTCTCACTTACCGCTGTTTATATATTCACACGCGTCTTATACGCAGCACAGCTTGCACTGGAATAATACAGTCTATACCAGGATTCAGCCTTTATATACTTTTTTTAACACGGACGTTTACTCTGCAACATTATAGCTGAACCCGAATGGTCACAATATAAAATTCCGGAATATTACACAAACATTTACTTTTTCACCGTTCAGCGTAATTATTTTCCATCTGTGAAGACGGACGGAAGCTACACAGCTGTAAAACGTCAAAAGAAACAGTGTGTTTCTTTCATGGCAAAAGAGAAGGTAATCAAAGAAAATTACAACACTTGCACAGGTCAGCGTATTATGCAAATACAGTAAACTGCAATAAAATGTAAACAAAAAATGCAAGATAAACAGCAGGAACAAGTGTCGCCCATTCCACACAGGTACCTATGACAAGAAAGCAGTAATGTGTATCAAAAGCAAACGATATATCTCAGTGCTGATATCGGAGATAGGAAAACTAATACTATTATTGCTTTTTTACGAGTCGTGTTCAGTTCTTAATTTGATCAACGCCATTTTCAGTTAAATTATTTTTAGAAATCACACAAGATCTTGTGATGAAAATTATAAAAGAGAATACTCTTGGAAGCTTCATGTTCTTTATAATTCATTTATGGGTTAATGCGTCATGACGTGCACATTAAGAGTTTCTCTCATTTCTCCTTACCTTATCAAAACATAATTGGACACCTCATCAAAACATAATTGGACGTTAGACAAATTTTATTTGAAAGAAAAAAATTATATACATGTATATTTAAGAATTCTACAAATGCATATATTACATTTTATAACGAATATGTTTATTCAGATGTTAATTATAATATAGTAATTAGTATTTCACAGTATGATTTATAAAATCGAAGTACTGATAATATAGTAAAACGTTTTAACAAATTATTCTCCCTGTCTAGGAATTGTTCAAGATATTTACAATAAAACATTTTATTTTGAAAGGAAACATAATCAAACATTTACTTTTAGAAAATCCATATGTATATTTTCCACTTGCATTATCTTATGTATTCATTTCCTTAATATTTACATTTGCAAATGTTTTCCTTTATATAACACTAATGAAAGCAATGCGTATCTACATCTGTATAAATACAGATACGGGGTAAAGAGGTCATAGATATGCGTATGGATAAACGTTTTACGTAATTTCTCAGTGACGTCATCAAGGGTCGACACGCGTTCAATGGATTACATACATGCCATTAGGTTTGAAAAATAACGCTTTTCACACGTTAAAATTCAAAATCAGGCTAATAAAAAGTATGAATAAGTCACAAATGTAAATATAAGTAATAGGGTATCAATTTAAAACATCTATCGGGCTATAAATACGGGTTGGTACGAGATTAAATTAATCATAAAGCCCTTTTGGCTTTATGGAATTTAATCTCGTGACCAACTTGTATTTGTATCCCGATAGATGTTTTAAAATGATACCTTATTTCTTAAATATTTACATTTGCAAATGTTTTCCTTTGTATAATACTACTGAGAGCAATGCATATCTATAACTGTATAAATGCAGGCTCCTCAAACGTCATAAACGTTCGACGTAATTTCTCTGTGATGTCATAAAGGGTCGACGCGCGTTAAGTGGGTTATATGCATGTCGTTGGGTTTGAAAAATAATGCATTTCACACCTTTAAAGTCACAATCAGGCAAATATAAAGTAGGAATAAGTCACAAATGTAAATATAAGTAATAAGGTATCATTTTAAAACATCTATCGGGCTATACATACGTGTTGGTACGAGATTAAATTCATCATAAAGCCCTTTGGGCTTTATGGAATTTAATCAATATCATTAATAAGAGTTTGAAAGTCTTCGTTTCGAAAACTTTTAAACAATTTTGCGTGAATTGCGCGCCTGTTCATGTATATAATTGCAGAAACAGCTATTATCAGAAGCAGGAAAACCCCGATTGCTATGCAAATTCTGCTTGATAACGACAAAAAACCCTCGTCTGTATCTTTTTTACTGGCAGACGGTTCGATTTCGATAGTTGTGTTTGAGCAGTTGTAGTCGGCGCACACCGCGAATTTTACAAGGGAAATATCTGTAATCATGTCTGACCGTAGACTGCCAATACGGAATGCTTGCGTTATCTCTTCCACAATTATTGTTATATTTATAAACGGGGAAATAATCCTTCTGTCGTTTAAATTGTATAATTTGCTGGGTGCAAGTAAGATATTTAAAAAGTGCCTCCTCGAATACTGCATGGATTCGTTTGCTGATATATTGTTTTGAAAGTATGCCACCCATGTGACTCCTTTTGAATCCCATTCCATCTCGTTTGCAATCGCTTTAACCAGGTCTGCCCCAGCAGAGTAGTCATCTGTTGATTGCAAAGACCGCCGTGACCTTGTTTGTCTGTTAAGACCGATATACCTGATTTGAATTTGTTGAATGTTTCTTTCTTCCGACAAAATTGTTTCGCGGTTTTCACACGCATTGCGAACATTTAATAACTGCTTGGCTGAAAGAAATATGTCTTTACAGAGATGTGCTGTTCGATAACAATTGGACATCAGTCCCGGTATAACAGTATAAAAGATTCTCCATTTATCCAGGAAGGATAAATCGCAAAACGATGGGGCATTTTTAATTGGGTTTGTATAACAATCTAGATGGGAATTGAATGCTTTCTGTTTTATTCCACTGCAAGTGATTGTTAAAAAGGGACGAAGAAGCGGCACCAGTGCGACCTGGAGACACCCTCTAACGGCATCAATCCACTGCTGGCCATCAGTCGAGAAGTTCTGGTAATGGTCTTCGTATAAGTTGCAGAATTTAAGACCATAGTTTATTGCGTATGATGTTTGTTGCATTTCTTGACATGGGAATCGTCTCTGTTAAAATAAAGAGAACTCAAAATTATGGGTAGACAATCCTTTCGTAACAAACCAATATTTATTTGTTCTCAATAAAAGTCATTCAAAGATGAAAGCGTTATAATATACAATTAATTACCCCTTGTGAGGTCAACATGGTGAAATAAGGACTCTCGACCTGGCCCACGAGGTGACCTGCCCTGACCGAGGCCGCGTAGCGGCCGAGGTCAGGGCAGGTCATCGAGTGGGCCAGGTCGAGGGTCCTTATTTCACCATGTTGAACTCACAAGGGGCAATTAATTGTTTTATTATACCGATATATATTGAAAAGTATGAATCTCTAACCGTTATCAATTCTTTCTTTGATCGGGATCGGGATTCGGTACAGACCGGATAGTGAAGTTGTTTACATTGACGTCTGCAAGTCGTGTAAGTTTTTGCATCATGATTTACTGATTAAAACAATATTTGGTTGATAGCGACATACATTGTTATAACTAACGATTACTTTTCCTCTACACAGTCAAAATCTAACACAGAATTCAACTCTTTAAAGAGCCGCCTCTACATTCTATTGAACTGAATTGTTACGATATGTTGAAACGATAAAATTTTACCGTATTCTGTATGGTAATGCAAAACAGACAATGCACAATTTTAAAAACATGTTTTTTTTTTTTCGAATAATTATTATTTTATGCATTTACTTCACTCAAAAACGAATTTTTGATTAAGCGGTCATTTTTAGCGGTCATTAAAAATAATGACCGGGTCATTATATCCCACGTGCAATGCTTCCTAGGTCAGAATTGCTTTAAACAGTACCATTTGGAGCCATTGTTGTGTTTTAAAGTTTTCTTACCAGCCAATCAAATTCGAGTATTATCAATAGAGGTATAATAATAAAGCTTATAACCTCCAAACAGTCGCTGTACCAACTGCAGTCTCCTCCTGTTGGACTATAGCAATGGCTTGGAAGCTGAGTTTGGTTCTTTGGCGGAGTTGTTGTATGTTGTGGGGCATCAACTCCACAAGCACAATCGTTACTAACAATTCCTAAAAAAATTAAAGGAAAAAAAAGAATATTTTAACAATATGCAAGAAAAACGTCTTCATCCTATTGATATTATGCTAGTACTTGCAGTTTGTACTAGAAATGGAAGCAGCTTTTGCTTACCTTGAGCAACTTCAAATAATTCCAACATGCACTGGTAGTAGCAGTAGGTTGCAGTGTTGTCCCTACATATGGCGTTTCCTTTTGACACTGTCTGTATGTATTTATTAGTTAAGCACGTTGCCCGTTGGTACTTGAAATAATATGGAGTTAAAAGCACACATTCAGGAGTACCAACTGGTCCAAAGGTCCCATCACAATCTCCAGACACCAAGTTTAGTCCAATAATTACACTGAGAACAAAATATATGAATCTTCTGGCCATCTTTTATTTTCTTCCTTCTTGCTGAAACGCCAAACCCCGAATTCTTGAATTCACATTATATTTTATATTGATATACGAGGAAGTAACCCTTCGGCGATTTAAATTGTATAATTTCCTTACTGCAATTAAAATATTTAATAGCCATTCTCTGTAACCACTTAAACGTTTGTGGCACACATAGTCACAGATTTTTTTTTTAATTTGGCTGGAATTTACCACTTCATAAACTTCTCCAAAAATATTGTTAGATCATATGATTGTTGAGTAGTTACCATGGAAGCGGTGTCTAATGTTGATTTTTTTCTGTAGAAAAATGCAACTTTAGGCAATGTCATTTGATGAAATGCAGCCACCTCAATTCATGTTACTTACCGAAATAAGAAATGCGACATCTAGTTTTCAAAGGCATTCAAAAACATTGTTGGTATTCAGTCTATAAATACGAAAAATCTCTATGATTAAAATAGAAGACATTCATTTAAAAATTGAATTATCTCCCATTGATAAATGTGAGTTCTTTAGTGTGAGAGATTTAAGAAATCATTGGACAAAACTGACGGGAAGTTGTTTACATTGGCAATATATATCCTACGATTTAAATAAAATCAAGTATTTTTTTATTTATATAATGTGCATACAAATTTTAGCTTCTTTGTTTATTTCCTACAGGCAAAAGAGTATCTTTTATGTGTGAACAATGGCAAAATGTAAAAGACCACATGAAATCAGCACGTAAAAGAAATCAGCTCTGTACACATTCATGATAATGAAGCCTAAGCCTCACTGTCTTAGGAGTTTCAAAATGGGGATTACTTGAGATATCAGAATGATATTGAATTGATTGTAAAAAGAGGTACAGTGTCTCAGTCAGAGTGAAATATTACAATGAATACAGCCTTGGAAAGCAAGTGTTTTATAAAAACAAATGTGAAAAAGAAAACTATTCAAAACTGAATTATAATGTGAGAGAACTATGCTATTGATTTTACCTAAACAGTTAAAGTCAATATACATTTAAATGATCATACAAAACTGGAAGTTGAAAGTTGGATAAAAATAGACTTTACAATAACAAAGTACAAAGTACAGGTGTATCAAGTTTATTGAATGATGTGGCGTAATTGATGCCCATCATATAAGGATTTTGATATGTTTGGGAGGGGGTAACAGATTTAAGAAACAAATAATTTGATCTTGAAAATTTGGAAAATAACTAGTCTATCCTCTACTGTCAGGAAAATAGATAATATCCTTGATAAGTGCTACAGCCTTCACCCACAGGCACTTGTTTTGGTAATAATTTTTTTTAATCCTATGCTTATAATAAGTAAATAAAGGTTTTTAAGTAATTGTCCAGAAACGAAAGTGTTACACATAGATAGAAATAAAGCTACCTAGACAGACGGACAAACGGACGGTCTGATCCAAATAAATTCCTGCACCTTTAGTGAAAGTTAGGGCAGTTAAACCTCCGCTGTAAAGGTTTAGTGACAAAATTATCTCTACTGAGTGGCTATAGTGATGGTAAAAGCAAGATTAAATGAAGAGGGAATACCTTTTATGGGGAAAGTCTGACTCTACAACTAGTTCCAAAGGGAAGTGGACTCTAGAGTGATACTTCCTCGGGGGTCTCCTGCTCTAAAGTCATTCATACCCTAGTGAGAAGTCTCACTCAAGAGCAAAACTTCTAGAGGAAGCAAACTGTCTCTAGAAACGACTTCCGGTAGCAGTCTGTCTCTACAAAGGGTATTCATACTCAAAAGTCCATTAAACAATACAAATTCAGAGAAGATCAACCACGGACCTCCGAAACATCACAGATGGGATCAGCTGCCATGCGTGAGAATTCCTTGCCGACCGGTCACACTCGCCGTGTGCTCCTTGCCCTGATTGGGAAATAGCGGAAAAATTCGTTAACAATTCAATGCGTATACAATGGCCTAACAATTAATATAAAAAACGTCAGTCAGCATTTGACGTATTGTGAATTGTATTTGCCGACAAGGTCAAAATGATGACCTTAAACGAGACTGCTGACATTCCTGTTTCAGCAAATTGTTTTTAGCTCACCTGAGCCGAAGGCTTTAGTGAGCTTTTCTGGTCAAAATTTGTCTGTTGTCTTTCATTGTCGTTGTTGGCGTTGTTGTCGTCGTTGTCGTCGTTATCTTTTCACATTTTCATCTTTTTCTCAAGAACCACTGGGCCAATTTCAACCAAACTTGCCACAAAGTATTCTTTTGTGAAGGGGATTCAAGTGTGTTTAAATGAAGGGTCACGCCCTTTTCCAAGGGGAGATAATTATGAATTAGTGAAAAATTAAGGCATCTTTAAAAAATCTTCTTCTCAAGAACCACTAGGCCAGGAAAGATGAAACTCGTGTGGAATTATCCTTAGGTAGTGTAGATTCAAGTTTGTTCAAATCAATCATGACCCCTGGGGTTAGCGTGGGGCCACAGTGGGGGTATCAAAGTTTAACATAGGAATACATAAAAAAAAATCTTAAGAAATCTTCTCAAGATTCACTGGGCCAGGAAAGATGACACTCATGCAAAAACATCCTCTAAAAGAGAAGATTTAATTTTGTTCAAGTCATGAACCCCCGGGGGGTAGGGTGGGGCCACAATGGGGTATCAAAGTTTAACATAGGAATGCGTAGGAAAAATTTGTATAAATCTTCTTCTCAAGATTCACTTGGCCAGGAAAGATGAAACTTGTCTAGAAGCATCATTTGGTAGCGAAGATTCAAGTTTTTTTCAAATCATGACCCCCGGGATAGTGTGGGGCCACAGTGGGGTATCAAAGTCTAACATAGGAAATGAATACATAGAAAAAAATGTTTATCAATCTTCTCTTCCAGAACCACTGGGTATGAAAGATGAAACTTATGTAGAAGCATCGTTTGCTAATGAAGATTCAAGTTTGTTTAAATCATGACCCCCGGGGTAGGGTGGGGCTACGGTGGGGTATCAAAGTTTAACATAGGAATGCATAGAGCCAGGAAAGATGAAACTCTTGCAGAAGTATCCTCTGAAGAGGAAGATTAAATCTTGTTCAAATCATGACCCACGGGGATAGGGTGGGGACACAATGGGGTATCAAAGTTAAACATAAGAAAACATAGGAAAAAACTTTAAAATTCTTCACAAAGCCATCATTGATGATTGATCATCAATTTAAAATAATAAAAAAAGGTAATGTAGATTAAGAATTCAGGAGAAAAGAGAAGCCATAAATTGGATAATAACAAAGGAATACAAAGGCTATATCAATAAAAAAAAATTCAGCTTATAAAGAACAAAACCATATTGTGTCACATAAATTCAAAAGCATTCTAAGGAAGTGTGGATTTAAGTTTGTTTAAATACCCTCTCCCCGGAACCCACTTTTATAATATATATAACTTTTCAATACTGGACTAATTTTTGCTTTTACCTAGCCAGTTGCTCAGGTGAGCGATGTGGCCTCTGGGCCTCTTGTTCAAAAACATTCCTCGATTTAGAAATGGTTCATTTATGGTAATATATAGCAAAAACTCTAAAGGTCTTCTTCTTAAAAACCACTGGACCAGAAAATCTGAAACTTAAGTGGAAGCATACTGGGGTAGTGTAGATTTTAAATTGCTCAGATCAAGACCCCTGGAGGTAGGGCGGGGCCACAATAGTGAACCCAAGTTTTGCATAGAAATATATCGCAAAAACTTTAAAAATCTTCTTCTCAAGAATCACTGGACCAGAAAAACTGAAACGTATGTGAAAGCATCCTGGGGTAGTGTAGATTCTAAATTGTTCAAACCATGACCCCTAGAGGAAGGGCGAGGCCACAATAGGGAATCCAAGTTTTACATAGTAATGTATAGCAAAAACTCTAAAGGTCTTCTTCTTAAAAACCATTGGACCAGAAAAGCTGAAACTTATTTGGAAGCATTCTGGGGTAGTGTAGATTCTAAATTGTTCAAATCATGACCCCTGGAGGTAGGGCGGGGCCACAATAGGGAATCCAAGTTTTACATAGAAATATAAAGGGAAAAACTTTGAAAATCTTCTTCTCAAGAACCACTGGACCAGAAAAGCTGAAACTTATGTGAAAGCATGCTGGGGTAGTGTAGATTCTAAATTTTTCAAATCATGACCTCCGGAGGTAGGGCGGGGCCACTATAGGGAATCCAAGTTTTACATAGAAATATATAGCAAAAAACTTTAAAAATCTTCTTCTCAAGAACCACTGAGCCAGAAAAGCTGAAACTTAAGTGGAAGCATCCTAGGGTGGTGAAATTCTAAATTGTTCAAATCATGACCCCTGGGGGTAGGGCGTGGTCACAACTGGTATTTCAAAGGGTGGAAATCTGTTAAAGAACAGCATGGCCAAAGTTTTTCAGGTGAGCGATGTGGCCCATGGGACTCTTGTTTAAATTACAATATTTTGATATATAGCCTAGATTTTCGTCAATCTTAAAGTCCTGGTATGAACGCAGTAAGTTTTTATTTGACAGTTTATATTCTCCATATCTTATTTGTAGTCTTTTTATTTGTAGTTCGATGTCTAATTTGATCAAAATATCACAAAGTGTAAGTTGTAAATACACACTATTCTATAGGTTAGAATAAGCCTTTGCAGATAAAGTGCATTTTTATGATCATGTATTTGGTTACAATTATCACAAATTTTAGATGTTTTGAAACATTCATAGCAAGGTATTTAAACGAAACAAAATAGGCCATAGAAGCCAATAGAAGAAAAATAATGACCCGTTGCTATTTCAGGAGACATATGTATGTGTTAAAACAATAAGCCGTACCCCCCAAAAGTATTATAAATTGTTAAGAAGGATCCGTGGTAAAAACTAGCTATAATATGCATCTAATATTACCTTGTTTAGTTAGACGATAGAGGAAGTATGCCTGATGAAACATATTGAGATAACAAAGAGTATTCAAGCTTAAAAGTACATTAAACAATATAAAATAGGAGTAGAGCAAACACGGACCTCTAAAACATTAGAGGTAAGATCAGGTGCCATGGAGGAGTACACCCGCTATGTTCTCCTTGTCATGATCGGGAAATAAAGGGAAAACCCCTCATCAGATTAATGCACTTGACGACGAGAGTACATTGTATGATTTATTTGAATATCAGAATGTTGAATTATTTTTTTTTATCTAGAATGAATTCAAGGCACAACATCAAGGAAATATCTAAGGAAGTATTATAATAAAAGTTACATTGACGATGTAATAAAGCATTTTGTTTTATATGCCTGTAATCCCCAACAAGAAAGATTTGCAAATACTTTTATGGATATCTTTACCCTTTTGTACATGTGTTTATACATGTATTTGAATAAATTATCCGGCAAATCAAAATGGTTTATCTTATCTATTAGTTGTTCTATCAAAGTAATACAAATAATATATAAGTAACACATCATATAATTGCAGCGTAACATTCCTTTTTAAAACTGTAATTGTATATAGATTAACAATGTTTTAAAGCTTTCATATACCTTCATCTGTAAGTTTTAAAGGGTAAATGTTTCAAACAATTTTACTTGAATTTGTTCTTCTCATGCAGATAATGGCTGATAAGGATATCAGCAAAAACAATGCGCATCCGGCTGCTATCAATACTATGTTGGTTAGTGTCCATAATCCATCGCTCACATCATTTTTCAAAGCTGATGACAGGGGTTTAAACTCCAAAGATTTATTCAAGCAGTTGTTATCGGTACACACAAAGTATTTGACTATGGAAATACCATTGATCATATCTGAAGTAAGGATACCAGAACGGAACGCGTCTGTTACATTTTCCACAGCTTCAGTCACGTTGACAGGCGAAGACACGTTTGTATTGTCATTCAAATTATAAAGTTTACTTGGAGCAAGTAATATGTTTAACTGTTGCATGACCGATTGTTCGCTTGCCGTTATGTTGTTTTGGAAATATGCTATCCACGTCACACCTGATGATTTCCATTCCATTTTGTTTGCAATCGTTTTTATAAGGTTCGCTCCTGCTGAGTAATCATCCACACTTGTTGTGGATCTGCGTGATCTAGATTGATGATTAAATCCGAAGTACGAGAATTGGAGTTGTTTAACATTACTTAAACGAGATAAATGATATGTACACGCCTTGTATGTTTCCCATAACTGTTTTGCAGATTCAAAAATATCCTTGCAAAGGTATTTATGCTGAAAACAATTTGAAAAAAGTCCGGGTATAACGGTAAAACCTATTTGTAGTTTGTCCGACATTTTTAGGTCACAAAACGATGGAGTGTTTTTCCTTGGGTTTGTGTAGCAATTGACATGAGAATTAAATGCTTTTTTCTTAATTTCCTCACAGGTAATTTGGAAGTATGGACGCAGGAGTGGAACTAGCGCCACCTGTAAACACCCTCTAACGGCATCAATCCACTGCTGTCCTTCAGTCGAGAAGCGCTGGTAATGGTCTTCGTACAAGTTGCAAAACTTATCACCATTGTTTATTGCATATGATGTTTGTTGCCTTTCTTTGCAAGGAAATCGTCTCTGACAAAACAATTAAAAATTTTAAAACGTCAAATAAATTTGAATTTAGAATACAATTTGAAAGGAATGAGAAGCATCAGATTGATTTTGTAAAAACTATTACCTCCAAGCAGTCGCTGTACCAATTACAGTCTCTACCGGATGGACTGTAGCACTGACTCGGAAGCTGAGTTTGATTCGTAGGTGGAGTTCTTGTTTGTTGTGGGGCATCAACTCCACAAGCACATTCATCACGAACATCACCTAAAAATAAATATGAATCTCCGGTTTATTTCATATTTTATTTTATTGTAGTGACTGTAACTGCAATGCCAAAATGACAACAACAAAAAAAAAGAGATTTGCATTCAATTTTACGCTGTCTCTTTGAAATTTTAAATGATTTATTTGAAAAGTCAAGGATAGTCCATTTTTTGATTTTTCGACACCAGAATACAGAATTAGTTCCGTGATTATGAATATTGCAAACTTTTAAAGCCGCCGAGGTTCTGGGGAAGAAAATGCTGCTCAAGCAACTTATTTGTTATTCAAACTTCAATTTACCAAAAACAAAAAGAAATTGATGCAGTAAACATTCGTGATATTCTTAATCTTAGGGAGATCCAGTCTTGTGTTCCACCATATTTCAAGGTGGTTCAACCTTTATATTTTTCAAAAATATCGATTGCTTCCAAAGTTGTACTTCTTCACAAACATCCATTGCTTTTAAAGTTTTAAATTCCAAAACAAAGTGCTTAGTTATAGAATATCTGAAACATAATCATTTTACGTAATTTTGTTCTTCTTCACGTTATTAGGGTTCACCATCATTTAAATTTGAACTCTGGCGCAAGGTTTACTGCGCTTATATTCGCGGTAATTCTTCGACCGAATTCGCAGATGAACCACGAATTAAACTTTTCAAAAAATACATCCTCAATGAATCAAAACTTAAATACACAAATGGCATTTATTATTTGGAAAATTAACTGATGAATTCAATAATAAAAGCATTTAATCGATATCGAATAAAGATAGTGTAAAACAAATTAGGATTTTTAAAAAAATATATACATGCTGTGAAATAGACACCCCTCCCCGCTCTCCGGACAAAACAAACAGAATAATAAACAAACAGATATTTTCTTAGAGAATCTGAAAATAAAAGTATCAGTGACAACAACTTTTACGCAATAAACCCTATTTAAAAAAATTGATTGGTTAAACAAAAGGTAAATTATACAGTGTTCATTAAAGGAGAGAGGAAATTCTGGTAAGTCACAAAATCAAGCTTAAATCTATATTTAAATTTGTAATCATCGATCTGGGGAGTAAAATATCTGAAACTTGTGAATTAAAAACATACTTCAGAGTCATAAAATCCTATTTTGGTGGTTCATTCGTTAATTTTTTTTTCACATTACAAAATCACATGATTACGATACGCATACAGGTACAATGTGTGACTCGCAGTGAAAATGCAATTTTAGAAACTTGCTTTTAATTAGAACTATTAAAGTGTGAATTAATTAATATTAAAAATTCAATCTGCAATTATCGTGAAGTGTGGAAAAATGGTATGTCTCTTTTCATTCAAGTGTCTAGCAAGGTCTAAAAGATAATTGCTTGTTGAGGTCAAACAATGTGCCCTAATTAGCATGATTAGAGTAAATAAATGGTTTACCATTAGAAACAAGTTTCAAGTCTTTTTTATTGCAGCCCGGAGGACTGGGCTGCTCTATACATCTGAGTTTAAGTGTTGGTACATGGGGATTGAGGTGGGAGAAGTCAATCAGAATTAAAGGTTTTCTAAACATTAAAAAGATTGTTAATCAGAATGTTCTTTCCCTTTATAAATCAAGAGATGTACAATATATTTACTTCCATCAAGTAAATCTGTAAAAATATATATGTTTTTCAAATTTAATATATAAAGTTGCTTATCATATACTATCCAAAAACGACCCTTTTTATAGAACATCGAATTTTACTTATCGCATAAAAGCGTACTTTACACAGTTCGTGTTTTATATAATTCTGAAAGTGAAATACATTTTTGAAAATAAGTGATGCATGTGTCTGGTTTTAATTTAAATTTTATGCAGCCAACATTTAATTGAGGAATTGATAAAGTTTAAAGGGTACCGTTTTTGTTCAATTTTCATCCGACCATAAGTTTTCAAAATATTCTTGACTACATGTGTATCGTCTCCATCATTTAGACGCATGACTTTATCACACATATCGAAGCGGTTTGATGATCCAAACTCATTTTCATTGTTTACTTTATTTATTTCCCGGGCGACAATTGATGGTTATATCAATGTTTTCTTGTTTCTTATTTCTTTGAGCCAACTGGCTCATCAGAGAAGTTATACATACATGATAATAGTAAGAAAAAGAGCATAGAGAGAGAGAGTGAACGTAAAGAACATATACATGAAAATAGTACTATACATCAATTTTATTTTTTTCTTCACATTGTTGCAGCATACAAAAATTTGCCCAAATTTAAAAGATCTAGATATTATTAGAACTTAACAGCTGAATTAATTAAAACGCTAAGTCTTGGCTTAGTAAAATAATGCTTGTTCAAAACTTGTTCTTTAGATCAATAGTCAAAGGGCATTTTAAAATGAAATGAAATTTGTCTTTTACATCATGGAAATTACAACATACATGTATATACATACATGTAATCTATTAATCTTAGGTATGTTATGGTGTCGACCTGTTTCAATACTCAACGTGTGATTCAATAACCTAAATTTTGTTAATAGTTGTTAATAGTTGTCTAATTTTTTGTCAATAGGTTTTGTTAAATTTGACTGCAAACAGAAATTATCAATTACATGTTGATATAAATTACACTTCTTTGAAGAGTTTGATATATTCATAGCATTAAAAACTGAAAAACGGTTCATTATTTGGAGGTTTATTTGTTTTATAAAACATATTAATCTCACTCACAATAAAAATCATACTGTGGCGCTAACATGTTAACTGTAGCGGAACTTTGGCGTTGATTTTTTAACTGTGGCGCTAAGGAATTTCACTGTGACGGGACAGTCACGTTAAACAGCCCATAAAGAATCCTGCGTTAAAGTCCTGCTAGACGTAATTACTTGTGCCGTTAAATAGTTTCAAATAAGACTTTTATCACTTAATTTTATTTAAATTTATTTTGGTCCAAAATTCAAACAAACAATCAATAATTTCCATTCCTACGTTGATTTGATATATTTCTCTATCTCGAGATAAAATAAACCACAGAGATTTGCATGTTTGTTTCATATATGGATATTTTCAAGACGAAGACGTTAATGCTACCCTGAAAAGAAACCTTTATGATAAACGTAATAACTTTACCTTATTTAATTGTCAATATCTCACAATTGTATAACTATACCATTATCACCTGCATAATGAGTTTTGTCTCCCAGTTGATTCGATGTACAATTCGAAAAGCTTTTAACAAAGTAAATCTGTAAGTACTCTGAAGTTGACATCAAAAAGATGCCTGAGTTTCTGATTGACAATATCTATGTGGTTTTTTTTTTTAGATCAGGTCTTCCAACAATCTGTTGGAATTCCCATGGGTACCAATTGCGCTCCGTTAATAGCAGACCTATTTTTATATTCATATGAAGCACAATTTGTGCAAAATCTTATGCGTGGAAAGAAGAAAACACTTGCTTTGGCCTTCAACTCGACATTTAGATATATCGACGACGTATTGTTAACAATGGTATTTCCATTCCTACGTCGATACGATATATCCTGGTGGGCTTGAGATAAAAGATACCACGGAGCCTGACACATCTGTTTCATGAATGGATATTTTACTTGAAAGAGACGTTAATGGTAATCTAACAACCAAGCTATATGATAAACGTTATGACTTTAACTTTTCTATCGTCAACCCCCCTTACTTATGCAGCAATATACCTTCATTACCTGCATACGGAGTGTATATATCTCAGTTGATTCGATATACAAGAGCATGGTCTACGTATGAACAATTTCTAAAACGAGGTAAATTATTGACAAGCAAGTTGATGAAACAAGAATATCAGCGGTCTCGTTTAACGTCATCATTTCGTTAGTTCTATGGTCGATATATGCAATGATCTTGTCAGCAAATACAGTTTATCATCAAGTCAAATGCTGACTGGCGTTTTTTATACTAATTGTTAGTCCATTATTTATACATTGAATTGACGACGAATTTTCCGTTATTTCCCGATCATGACAAGGAACACACGGCGGATGTGACCGGTCAGCAGGGGATGCTCACTCTTCCATGGCACCTGATCCCACCTCTGACGTTTTGGAGGTCCGTCTTTTCTCTGCTCCTATTTTGTATTGTTTAATGGACTTTGATATTGAATACTGTTCGTTATCTCCATATCCTTCTTGGTGTCTAATGACGAAATAGGTAGATTTGCGATTTTGATTTAAATAAAAAAAGCAGACGTCTGTGACGAAAAATAACTGGTCTTTCATTTCCCTTGAGAAGTGTTTGCTTATAACGTTCAAAACTCATATATTATGCATAGCTAATATACTGAAACGCAAAAGAAACGCAACAAGCAGTTATCTACAAATGTTTGAGTTTTTTATATTATGATTTTCAAAAAAAAAATACAGTTAGGCTAAACTCACTTTTCAGTAGATCAGAGATTTGATAAAAATGTTAAATGTTTATCTTTTCACTTTACTAAGTAACCTATGACTGTTAAAACACCCCCTCCCAGCCATTCAATTGCAACATGCAAGACTACCCTAAACAATAATTGCAGCTTAATTTCTACGATACAGTAGGTTAATCAATATCGAGATCTGAGCGAAGGAATTATTCTTTGCCTTTTTTAAATGCCTGTTTTCAGATGATTAGTTCGAATTTTCTCTAACTTAGATCATTGTGGTAACACTTGGACTTCCGGTCCAAGGACTTTCATTTATACATATGATACGTAACACCCTATTGAGGCGTAATGTATAGTGTATTTTTGCATCATCAACTCTCCATCACCTTTACTGTGAGATTTTCTAGCTAAAGCAATGGAAATGCGTACTTAAGCCAATTTCAAAAAGCCTTAGCATCGAAACGAAAGGAGATTTTATTTTTTGAAACATTGCTGCATTACTTAAGACGAACAGTACAAACCCTTTAAACTACATAATATTGCCAAATGTTTTGTTGTGCATGCAATTTTTGATTTCTGTTAAGCAGACCCAAACTTGACTTCCGGTTATGGTATGAAAATCGTTCAGCCGTTAAATTACCGATATCTATCAAATTGAAGAAATCCATAATTTTAAGATATAAATTTCTTTACTTTACATAATTATTTTCCCCTAAACTTCTGTGTTGCGTTTCTTTTGCGTTTTAGTATATTATCTAGATAGCAAATACCGGTATATGGCCTAACTTTACCCTTATTTTTACTAACCTTCAGAAATTTCATAGCTTTCCATCATGCACTGGTAATAGCAGTAAGTTGCAGAGTGGTCTCGACAAATGGCGTTTCCTTTCGAAACCGTCTGAATGTATTCATTTGTCAGACAGGTGGCCCATTGGTATTTTGAATAATATCGGTCAAAAAGCACACATTCCGGAGAACCTGCTGGACCATAATTGCGATTACAGGAACTAGTCACCACCTCCAGATCAACAATTATAATAAAATTAATAATGAACAGGTATCTTAAACCCTTAGCTTCCATTTTTATGGCTTTTTATCTGTTAAATATGTTATCTCTGACGGATTTATAATATGTGTCGAGAGCCGTCATTGAAAAACAGAAAAATGGGGTTTAGATAAAACATTAGACTTTGTACTATTGCCTCTTCAGGTAGCTTTTCTATTGTAAAGATATATCTCTTTAGAATGTTGAACAGAAAGGTGGTATAACTCGTTTGAACTCAACAATTTGCAAATTGTTTGCTCGATATTATGTCATCGTTAGAAAATGCGATCTATCATCAATTCGAATGTTGTCCGACGTTTTCAATACAAAACTGTTAGGCGATTGTTTGAACTGAATTATCAACGGATTTGTCCGATCATGGCCAAGGAACACACTACTTCTCCACAGCACCTGATCCCACTTCATATTTTAAGGGTCCGTTTTACTTCCGCTCTATGAAGATTTTTTTAACATGAGACTTGTTTTCAAAAAAATCTTAGATCTTGACTAGTAGAAAAATTAAAATTTTATGCTGCAAAATAAAATTTAAATGTTAAAAATAAAATGTAAAGAATGAAGTGACCTTGCTTCCAAATGTAACTGTGTTAAGTCCAAGTAATGACCAACGATACTTTGGAAAACAGTCTAAATAGAAATGAAGTAATTTGTTATTTTCATTTTTGTATCACAGTAAATATCTTAGATCTGAACAAATTATCTAATTGTGTATACTGATTTACTTTTTTATTTGAATGTGCTTTTGCTCATTATACTTGCACGTACTGAAAACTCAGGAAAAAAATTATACCTATGCAATCCTTGACACCAGAATAGAGTGCTAATGCAGTTGAAATGGTGTTGCAGGGACTGGGGGTCTCTTTTAGAGAAATAAGTGAAGAATAAAATTATTTTAAGATTATTCATTTTCCTATTGCAGAATTATTTCAAAGAGTTTCAAAACATAATTTTTTTCTTATTTGAATTCCACAATGCTAAATAGTACAAACACATAAGATGAACACAATATTTCATTGCAGCAGCATTCATTTTTTGAGAGAGAGAGAGAGAGAGAATGCAAGAGAAAGAAAGAGAGATTATGTTATTAAAGAAAGTGGATGATAGATAGAGTAGGTAGCAAAACTAGTTTTGAGACAGGGTTTATTGATATTAGTCTGAGAGTATGGAGTGCCATTTTTACCAGGAGGCGTTAAACTCATCTATTTTATCACCTTCCCTGGTTGTATATTTCAATGTTTCATAAATAATTTTGTATTCATTCAGAAAACCATGGATGGAGAGGCTGAGGGGTTGACAACGAACTCTGTAAATATATTGCTTCATTGACTAAGCAAAATATTTAATGATTTTGATGATATTGTTTTACTTATATCTCCAAATATAAAAGTTTTACCATCTAGATTAATACAATGTCTTTTCGATGACACTGTCTAACAAAACCATCTAGAAATTGTTTTACAACTGGACATTGCCAAATGAAATGGAATATTGTTTCTTCCTCTGCTTCACAAAATGTACATAGGTTTTACCTATTCTAAACATAAGACTATTGGTTGTCAATATATAGTGATTAATTCTGTATTGAAGCCATTGTAATTTACTGTTTTGGGTTGTTAAAAAAGGCAGACAATAAATTTCTTTCCAGTTTGTATCTGTCAAGGTGAAAAATTTTGCCCATTTTCCCATACCCACAGGTTTTATTACTGATTTATTTTATATATCATACATAGGCTTTGTTCCTTTTTTGGTTAATACAAAGACTTTGATATTACATGGAATACCTGGTTTATGAATAAATCCATTTCTACAAAAGTTATACTTCTTTAAATCTGCAAGTATCGCTTGCCATATGCCTGTATAAGTTAAATGGTTAATTTTCAAATCATAATTGTGTTGAATATTGTCTAGTGATAGGAAGTTACTATTCTCATCTAAAAGATCATATGCATATTTTATTCCCTTTGCATACCAAGACTTGTAAAATATTGCTTGATTTTTCGATTTTGAAATTGTTGTTATGTCATGAAGGTTGACAAGCATATTCTTGCCAATTTCTTATCTCTATTTTCTCTTGAATTTCTTGGAAAGCTTTCAAAACATCTCTCCAGAAATTATTTTGTACATTTTCTTGTAAATGTGACAAATATTCTGATCCAGTATTTAAAAGTGTATCAATCTCAACACTATTTTCCAATGATTTTTTCCACTTTGAGTTATTGTTATAGATTATTTTTCTTATCCCTGTAGATTTTAAAGCTGTTATGTAGGACACAATATTAACCATTTTTAATCCTCCCTGTGCATACTTTTGTGTAACAACTTTTCTTTTTATTTTAACTACATTTGATTTCCATAAAAAGTTAAAGATCCATTTGATTAGATCTTTTATAACACTTGTAGGTGGGTTTGGTAAAGTAATAAATAAATGATTAAGCTGTGATATAAGTAGTGATTTAATCAATGTGATTCTTCCAATAGGAGTTACGTTTTTCTTTTTCCATTGCTCTATGGTGGTCTAAATTTTGACTAGTTTCTTGTCATAGTTTAGTTTTGTGATTTTTGCTAAGTCAACATCATAATAAATGCCTAAAAGATTAAAATTTGTTGCCCATTAAAATTTCAGATCAGGGCAGAGTCTATCCTCAGAATACTTAATTCTTACTTCCAATCCACACAATTTGGGTTTTTGATTGATTGATTTTGAGACCTGACATTTTATAAAATTCTTCTAATACTAGCATTGTAGCCTTTGGTGATTTTTCAGAGCCGTCAAGAATTAACATTGTGTCATCTGCATATTGTGACATTAAGTACTCTGTATCATTAATCTTAATTCCTTTGATATTCTCATTATTTCTTATTTTAATAGACAGTATCTCAGCACATAAGAGAAATTGGGTCACCCTGTCTACAGCCCCGTCCTAACTTGAAGAAGTTAGATAAAAATTCCTGCTTGTGACACACAAATAACTATTATTTTGGAAAATTTTTGTCCAGTTAAAAAAACTTGGTCCAACGTTAAAAAATTCCAATGTTTCTTGAATAAAAGTCCATGACACAGAGTCGAAGGCTTTCTCAAAATCTATCATGACTAATGTTCCAGGAATATCATGCAATTCTGTGTAGTGCATCAGATCGTATACAAGACGTGTATTCTCTCCGATGTATCTCCCAGTTATAAAACCTGTTTGATCTGAACTAACTATTTTGGATAAAACTTGTTTTAATCTGTTTGCTTTACATCCTGATCCAATTTTACAAATAATGTTAAGCTGTGATATTGGTCTCCAATTGTTGAGATGAAATTTACTTTTTCCTTCTTTTGGTATGCAAGTAATTATTCCTTGCTTTTGTGTAGAAGAAAATTCACCTATTTCATAACCATAATTCAAAGAGCGTACGACAAAATGACCCAAATTTCTCCAGAATACTTTAAAAAATTCTGCTGTGACGCCATCACTACCTGGACTTTTGTTATTAGACATTGTCTTTAATACTGATAAGGCTTCACTATATGAAATAACACCTTCCAACTGCAAACGTTCAGTATCATCTAATTTAGGGACATTATATTCTTCAAGGGATTCTTTAAGATTCAAATCAATATTCTCTAATATTTGAACTGAGTATAATGATTTGTAAAATTTTTCAACTTCTTCTAGAATTTCAGATTGCTTTGTTATTTCCTTTCCTCATTATTTTCATTTTTAATAATTTTTGGTATTATCTTATTTGTAAAATGTCTATTTTCAAGATTTAAAAAATATCTGGTTGGTTTTTCCCCTTCACTAGTCCATTTTGCCGTTGACCTTACCATATTCCCCATAAGCTTGTGTTGGCTTATTGATTCTAATGCTTTTTTCTTCTCAGCAATTCTAGTTACATTGTTGTCATAATTTTTTCCAGTTCAGTAATTTCCTCAATTAGGTCTTTCTCATTTTTTACCCTTTCCTGTTTGATATAACTTGCATATGAAATTGTTTTTGCTCTTATCTCCATTAGGAGTGTCTCTAAAAATAATTGGTCATTTAAAGTAAATTGTATTTCAGAATTGGATATTTCCTTAATGCTGGCTTCATTGTAAACCAGCAATGCATATTGTGTTTTAACATTATCAATAACATCATTTATGATTTCAATATACTTTAGGTCTTTTAAAAGAGAACTATTAAATATTCATAAACCTTTCCCATGTAGGAAATCATTGAACTTAAGGGTCAGTAAAATTGGTGAATGGTCTGATCTATAACTTCCAAGAATATCACCATTTTGTATATCAGTCAACAATGAGTTGGATACAAGAGCAAAGTCTAAGCGTGCTTGTTTCAGAGGGTTTGGTTTCCTCCAGGTAAATGTTTTTGTTCTGGGTGGAACTCTCTAAAAATATCTATTAAATTATGACTATCTATTTTTTCAAGTAATTTCTTTCTGGCTTTTGGGATATCAATATGTAAGTAATTGAAATAATCTTTGTTTGGGTCTAGTACTGAATTAAAATCACCAACAATAATAACTTCATTGTCAAATTTGGTTATTAACTCTTACAAATTCTCATAGAATTCTCAAAAACATAAAAATGTTGACTACAGATATCCAGTGCATTAATTGAGCACCACATGCCACTTGGAAGATTGATTCACGATACTGGGACAACCAGAAGTTTGGTGGACTTTGTATGGACGCCCAGACACTGGATGACTACTGGCTGTTATTACTGTCAATTCTTGTATATATTTTTTTTATTTGTTTAAATTTGATAAAACTTTTTTCAAAGAGTTTTGGAGACGCCCTTATCAGTAACACCAAGTGTGTCTGAGACTCACTGTATTGGATATTATAGATATATCTTTACATTAAGATATTAAGGATAACCTGATCATCTTTCTTATTTTTCTGATAAAACTTTTTTCAAAGAGTTTTGGAGACGCCCTTATCAGCAACACCACGTGTGTCTGAGACTCACTGCATTGGATGTTATAGATATATCTTTACATTAAGATAGTAAGGATAACCTGATCATTTTTCTTTTTTTTCATATAAAAACAATTTTTAAAAACATTATTTAAAAAAAACGCATTTGCAATTTCTGATTTCTGGACTGAAAGTGGAGCTCCATACAAAAATAGGAAATATGGAGACAACAATCAAAACATCCTGTCTGGGTAAATATGGTGCGAATTGCAAATCGGAAATTGTTTTACGGGCAGGAAAGTCATTGAAAGGATTTAAATGACACTAAGGCACTTGTCGATCCAAATGTATTGAATGGCATATTAGTTATACTAGTACCGATCAGGTAAACATTCGTTGCAAAATCAAAAATAAGTGCGTGTTACGAACTTTTTTAAGTGTACAAGTTAAGTTTTAACCCTTCCTCTCATTAGAGCTGAACACGATTTCTAAAAGAAATATGGGCACCAAAATCCTTTCTTTGTCTTTATAATTTTCTGAAGGCCCTATAAAAGTCGCACACTTAGTCAGTAAACTGCAATAACCTATAAACAAAAATAATGTAAAGTAAGCAGCACGAACACTTGTCGCCCATTGCACACAGGTACATGTACCCGTGATAAGAAAACAATAAGGTGCAACAAAAGCAAAGGATGCATCCGAGTGCTGATTTTGGTGAAAGGAAAACTAATGTTGCATTTGCTTATTTACGATTAGTCTTCCCATTTAATTTTGATCAACATCATTTTCAATAAAATTATTCTTAGAAATCAAATCAACGATCTTGCCTTATATCACTTGTATCTTGATGAAACATGTTTCCTCTTTTAGACAAGAGAATGCTCTTGGAAGCTTCATGTTTATTTAAAGGTAAATATGGTATATGTAAAACTGTTCTAATTAAGACAAACTAAAGAAGAGTTTCCACATTTCTCCTTACTTCATCAAAACATGATTGGACATTAAATTTTATTTTTTAAAATTAGATACATGTTAATTTAAGTATTCTACAATTATTCTACAAATGTATATATTACTAAAAATGTTAGTAAGAATATAGGAAATAGTATTTCACATTATGATTTGTAAAATCGAAGCACTAATTATATAATAAAATGATTTAAAAAACTATTCTTCCTGTCTAGGAGCTGTTCAATATACATGTATTTACAATGTAACATTTTATTTTAACATAAATCATAATCAAACATTTACACTTTAGAAATGTACAAAAAAAACCAGATGTATATTTCCACTAGATTATCTTATGTATCTGTTTCCAAATTACATTTATTAACTACAGTTTTAATATGTCTTTGTTTCGATAACATAGCTTTTAAATAATTTTGCTTGCATTGCGCCGGTTCAGGCATATAATTACAGAAATAAATATTATCAAAAGCAGAAAAGCCCCGATTGCAATAAAAATTCTGTTTGTTAACGACCAGAACCCTTCTTCTGTATCTCTTTTACTGGCAGACGGTTCGATTTCGATAGTTTTGTTAGAGCAGTTGTAGTCAGCGCACACCGCGAATTTTACGAGGGAAATTTCAGTGATCATATCTGAACTGAGAATGCCATCACGGAATGCTTGAGTTATTTCGCCAACAACGATGGTGATATTAGCATCCGAGGAAGCGTTCCTTCTGTCATTTAGATTGTATAATTTGCTGGGTGCAAGTAAGATATTTAAATAGTGCTTTCTCGAATACTGCAAGGATTCGTCTGCCGTTATGTTGTTTTGAAAGTATGCTACCCATGTCACTCCTTTTAAATCCCATTCCATTTCATTTGCAATCGTTTTAACAAGGTCAGCCCCAGCTGAATAATCATCTGTTGTTTCCAAAGACCGCCGCGACCTTGTTTGCCTGTTAAGACCGATATACCTGATTTGGATTTGTTGAATTTTTCCCTCTTCCGACAAATTTTCGCGGTTTTTGCATGCAATGCGTACATTCAATAACTGCTTAGCTGAGAGAAATATATCTTTACAGAGATGTCTTGTTCGATAACAATTTGACATCAGTCCCGGTATAACGGTATAAAAGATTCTCCATTTATCCATGAAGGATAAATCGCAAAACGATGGCGCATTTTTAAGTGGGTTTGTATAACAACCCAAATGAGAATTAAATGCTTTCTCTTTTATTTCACCGCAACTGATTGTTAAAAAGGGACGAAGAAGTGGCACTAACGCCACCTGTAAACATCCTCTAACGGCATCAATCCACTGCTGACCTTCAGAAGAGAAGCGCTGGTAATGGTTTTCGTACAAGGAGCAAAACTTTAGACCATAGTTTATTGCGTATGATGTTTGTTGCATTTCTTGACATGGGAATCTTCTCTGTTTTAACAAATAAAAAATGATGGATAGTCAAACCTTTCGAAACAAATATTTTCATATACAATATTACAAACATATAATTTTTTTTATCAGTAAGAATTTCAATAAAGAATGAAAGCATTCTATTGAAACTATTTACCTCCAAGCAGTCGCTGTACCAATTGCAGTCTTTACCGGATGGACTGTAGCAATGACTCGGAAGCTGAGTTTGATTCGTAGGTGGAGTTTGTGTTTGTTGTGGGGCATCAACTCCACACGCACAATCGTTACTAACTTGTCCTGAGAAATGTAAAATGAAGAGAAAATTTCGTTCAATTAAAAAAAAGAACATCCTACCCCTAGTAACATTACGCCAGTACTTGCTGTCCGTATATAAAATGGAAGATATCTTCCTTACATTGAGCAACTTCATACAATTCCATCATGCATTGGTAGTAGCAGTAGGTTGCGGTGTTGTCCCTACATATGGCGTTTCCTTTTGACACCGTCTGTATGTATTTATTAGTTAAGCATGTCGCCCATTGGTACTTGAAATAATATGGAGTTAAAAGCACACATTCAGGAGTACCAACTGGTCCGTAGTAACGATCGCAATCTCCAGATACCAACTCTAGTCCAATAATTCCACTGAGAACAAAATATATGAAAATTCTGGCCATCTTTTATTTTCTTCCGTCTAGCTGGAACGCCAAACGCCTAATTCATTGTATTTGCTCTAATCATGTCACGTGGTTTATTTTTTAAGGGTTTGGCAAAACCGTCCATTATTTAAAAAAAGTTTTGTGTGTGCAGTCTGACGAGGCTGTATATTTTCTTAAAAACTCGAATTTTACTAGTCTATTCTTTATAAACATTGTGTATATTACTTTTATGAGACCTTGTGTATATAAATTCAATAAGAACGCAGTGGTTAGAGTGTCTGGTCTATGTTTGAAAAGGAAGGAACTGATCCTTACGTTGGAGGTTCGAATCCCACTGTAGAACGTGGAGGCCGGTCTTTCGTATTAGACTGTATAAACCGAGGTCCCGTAACACAGTAGATGCTGCCACGAAAACGTCCCCCCTGCTCAATGGCCCTAAGGGCCGAGTATTGAACAAAATACGTGTGGCAAGTAGTGGCGTCTCCAGATGAGTGAAAATCCTCGAGAGGGACGTTAAGCAACACACAATCAATCAGCCTAAAGGACCACACAACGAGATAAGGCATTAGTTGTGTGCCCCCAAAAAAATTTCATTATCTAAACTGCTACATGTAAGTACAACAATTTAAGAAAAGGCTATCATCTGTTAAAGGTGTAAAAGTAATCCCAATTATATACAAATACGTAGATATCATGGAAAATAACTTTAAACAAAAGTCCGACAATAACATTGAATCTTCAATCTCTTGCTACTTTGTGAACGTGCAACTTTTTTAAAAAATTTTACAAATATTAATATTCGTCATGTTTGGGATGCTGCATCTGTCCTTAATTTCCACGAATGAACATGGATTTTTTTTTTTGAAAAATCCTAAGTCGGTGTGTTGAAGGATATACTAAAATTTAAAAAAGAATGCATGAATCAATGTTAGACATGAACAAAGAACAAAGAGAAAAACACATTTATCTGGAAATTATAGGTAAGATTTTCTTAAAAAGTCTATCTTGTACATGTGGATACATCCCTATATTCGGAAAGTAGTCGGAAATTGTGCTTTGTTGATATACCCGACTTTTAATAAATATAATCTTATTTTAAACATGTATTACATGCATTAATTAATGGAATTCTTCATTGTTCGTTATCTTTAGTTGTATACATTTGACTCATCGTCATCAATAACCTTAAAAAAGATATAGAGGGGTACTCTAAAAATCCAAGTAGAAAATTTATCAACAACAAAATATTAAAAACTGACATTTTCTTTGTTCACAGAGTAAAAAGCCAAGGCGGTATAACTGGATATGTTTGCTTGTTAATATTCGTTTAAGAGATATCTATCTATCAAACTTGATTTTATTCAAACGCTATACTCTAAATGTGTATGTTGTTTATTCAAAAGAATAAAATCACAAAAATCCCCTTTTCTCTCTTGTTATTTAACAAATAAGAGTTTTAAATACGTAGAATACGGAAGCCCATTTAGGACCTATCAAAAGATATTGTTGAATTCGTTATGACGATTTTTAAAATTCGTTATAACGAATTAAATTTGTTATAACAGATTTTTAGAATTCGTTATAACGAATTTAATTTGTTATAACAGATTTTTAGAATTCGTTATAACGAATTTAATTTGTTATATCAGATTTATTGAATTCGTTTCAAGAATTTGGTTATAACGAATTCAACAAATCTGTAATAACAGATTAAATTCGTTAAAACGAATTCAATAAATCTGTAGTAACAGATTAAATTCGTTATAACGAATTTAACAAATCTGTAATAACAGATTAAATTCGTCATAACAAATTCAATGAATCTGTTATAACAGATTAAATTCGTTATAACGAATTCAATGAATCTTTAATAACAAAATTAAATTCGTTATAACGAATTCAATTTTGTTATAACAAATTAAATTCGTTATAAAAAATTCTAAAAATCTGTTATAACAAATTAAATTCGTTAAAACGAATTCTAAAAATCGTTATAACGAATTCAAAACTATTTTTGATAGGTCCTAAATGGGCTTCCGTAGTAGAGTAAGGTTGTCCTAAAAAGGTGACTTTGTTATTCACGTTTTAAATCTTCCTATGCAATCTTTTTATAAGATCGTAAATACATAAATCCAATGATTTACTGATGCATTTTTTTTTACACTTAAGTAAAACTTGATAACAACTTCCTGTTTGATTAAATACACAACATAATAAATACTAAAGTAAGAAGATATCGTTATCCATAAAAGTGTTCAAAATGTCAAAGAAATGTCTAAATCGGGAAGATTTTTGTTCTGCGCTTCACAAGGAAGAAGAGAACTACTTAATTGTTTGTAGCAAATAATATGTATGTAAATATTCATTATATAACTCAAAGATTTTAATATATATATTTTTGTTTATATTAATTGCCTGATGTGCCATACGGCATAAAGAAATAAAGAATTGAATTGTAATAAAATATCAAACATCTGAGTTAAAACTTGTTAATTACTATAATAGGAAACATTTATGCTTGTATTTTATCCTAATTGATTTTAATAGGCCATTTAATTATTTGAATTGCTTTTGTTTGTTTGTTTTTTTTTTTAATTGGCTCTTGTCTTTACCGGCCTTGTTGTGGTATTATTCCTAATAATTAAAGTAAACTTGTTTGTCCATGCCATATTGCTCAAAAACTTAAAGTAGCCTCAACAATAAGCCCTTTGACAAATGAAACATCGAATTCGGCAATCACAAAAACAGGAATGCCATATTACTTATAACATTAAATGTGGTTTGATGTTCATTGCCAAGAAACCAAAAAGAAGGCATTTTCTTGCTTATATATATTTTTGTGTAAATACCCATTTGATTTGTTAATGTTCGTTATATTTGGTAACGTTGCATTAAAGATGTGTACATCATAGTATGTTTTATAAATCAAAAAGCCCAAGAAATGTACTTAAAAATCCAATCTTTATAGACGTTTTCCTGATTGTTGAAGATGATAGAAGCGGTTTTCTAAAAAAAAAAAAATAAAAAAAAAAAACAACGAATGAAATATATGGTGAAAAAACAGCATTCAAGCTCAAAAATTTTCCAAACTATACAAAATAGGAGCAGAGCAAACATGTACCCCCAAAAACATCGGAAGTGGAATCAGGTGCCAGGTAACAGTGAACTTCCCCTGCCGACCGGTCACACCCGCCGTGTGCTCTTTGTCATGTTCGGGAAATAACGAAAAAATCCGCCGATATTTAGTGTGTAGATAATGGTCTAACGATTAGAATAAAAAACGCCAGCCAGCATTTGACTCAATTATAAATTGTTTTGACGCCAGTTAACTGCGAAATTTCCAGCCAATGATTAACAAGTTTGGGTTATATTGGCTACTAAGTACATGTAGATCTGTTGTATCCTGCTACAGGCACAGTGACCACATGCAGTATATTTAAAACACGTTCGTTTCGAAGACCAACCACCGCCCCTGCAATCTTATAATTTTATCAATATTTCATATGTATTCTTGTAATTATTAATATTGCCAATTTCGTTTTGATGTGCCAATTTTTGCTATATTTTTCTTAAAAGAATTCATCTTATTGTTTTACGAAGAAAAAAAATTCAAGTCATTTTTGGGGGAATCATAATTTTTTTTATATATTAATATTATTAATATTAATTATTATAACATTAAATCTGAGCTAATTAGTTTGATCCCCCCCCCTTTTTTTTAGATACCGTCATTCATATAAATGACATTATTCATCTCTGTGAATGTGTTTAAGTTAATCTTTAGAAAACTAAGGAAAAACTAAATGTGGTGAGCCTGCCGATTATTTAACGACATAAATTGTATTTGCTGACAAGGTCATTGTATCGACCACAGAACTTATAAAATGACGACTTCAAACTAGACTCCTGATATTCTTGATTCAGCAACTTGTTTCTCAATAGCTTACCTTGTTTTAATGATTGTTATTCGTAGAGCATGCTATTGCATATCGAATCAACTGAGATTCACTTCATATATATGTTATAAATTATATCGCTGCATAAGTAAAGGAAGTTGATTTAAAAGCAAAAGTAATCTCTTTTGTAACAAATTTGGTTGTTAGATTACCTTTTACGTCTTTTTCAAGAAAATGCCTAAGTATGAAGCAGATGTGGCAGACTTTTTTTATTTTAAGCTCACCGGGATATTTCGACATAATATAGTAATATATATATATATCGTATAATATAGTATCGACATAAGAATGGAAATAACCATTGTGATTCAACAATACTCAACAATATTCGTCAATATATCTAAAATGTCGAATTGACGGCCACGGGAAGTGTTTTCTTTTCAGGTAAAAGACTCTAAAAAAATTCGGCTTCATATAAATACAAAAATAGGTTTGCTAATAATGAAGAGCAATTAGTGCCCATGAAATTTCCAAAAGACCTCTGGAAAACCAGTCTCCAAAAACCAAAAGAAAGATATAGAAATCAGAAACTCAAGCATCTTTTTCATATCATTAATATACTTAAAGTGCTTGTGTGAATAATTAGAAAATAATTTTGCGATAACAAATGACAATGTGCGTAGATTTGCTAGTTTCATTTTCATTGGAAAACACACCATTTCTCAAAAATATATTGTTGCACAGCACCCCCGAAGTTTCTACTTAACTTTTGACACTGTTAATATTTTATTGAGGAGTCAAGAAAGAGACTTGGTGGAACATTTACTGGAATCCGCTATATATCTTTGAGAGTATTTTAAGAAGTTGTGATATCCATAATAAATAAGGTAATTCAAAATCATTCTGGTTTTCAGGAATATTTAAAGTATTCAAAAATGACATATAATTTTGAGAAATTTCATTCTTAGAAAGGGAGCTATTGGTATAAGTTGGATTACCACCTGTAGAATTTAGTCCCAGTTCCTCTAACACACAAGTTTTAATAATGAACCTTACAAGCAAAGACAGCGTTGTTACCTGCTTTAGTACATACTGATTGTGTAATCTAATTCTTTTGTCACCTCCGAATAACTGAACGACGAAAGCCCGTTAGGACCAATTAATAGAGAAAAAAATGAGAAGGCTAATGCCTTTATAAAGGCGTTTTTATGCCTTTTTATTCAAAAAAGGGCGTTGCTACACCTTAATTTTTACGCCTCAATAAGGCCTTTCCAAAAAACTTTATTACGTCTTTCCAAAAGGTGGTTTTACGCCTTTCTAAATGGCTTTATTATGTCTTTCCAAAGGCATTTTTACACCTTTATTCATACATGACTTACTTAGCCCAACCGAGGAAGGGGGCGGGGGGTGGGGGGGGGCAGAAATCTTAACTTCGGGAAATTAAATTTTTTTACAATTAGATACAGGGCTAATTTTTTGAAAAGTAATTTAGACAGATGGTAATTAGATTTCCAGGAAAAAAGATTGTTAAATGCGTTATATAATTTTAATGTTGAACCAACCAAGGCCTTTTCTAATGCAACCACACCTCTACCAAGGGCCATTGATTTCAATTGCTCATTATACCCATGAAAATAGTTTGTCTCCTTTTTTTCCAAGAGAAGAGGAAAATATTTCCAAATGACATGAATTTTAATACATTGTATGCAAGCTGTATCTGTCTATATCCTGGATTTTTACAAATAGAGTGTTGACTTCTCTTAAAACGAACAGTTGTCAGTGAGATGTACAGGAATATAGAGAATTGCATAAATAAAGATAGTTTTGATTCCATCTTTCATATATTTTTTAACAGGAAATAACTCTTTCTATTTTCCTTTTTAAACGAGTGTGTTCGAATGTGAATGTGACCCCCTCCCCTCTTACACACACACTCACACGCTTTTGGGGAAAATAGTCTTACTTTACATCATAACGCACTTTTTAAACTCATGGTTTTTCGCACAAATTAAGGTCACATTGTTATAATGCAAAATTGAATAACATAACAACAACATATATCTTAAAAGTGATTTACAACTTCATATTATTCCATTACTTTAAACATAATTCACACATAATAATTGGTAGGATTTTTATATGTTCTTGGGTGATGGATTATGACAGTTCCCAAATGATTTTTTCATGGTTTCGTCAAATGCAGCTGTCTTAGTATCCGTTCGTTTTAAAACATACCTTTGCCTTGCCTAGATGCAGAAACAGTGCAGTTCATACAACTCCTGTATTTTCTGATCATTAATATGACACAAAGGCGCAAGATGATGATGTATTTTTCATCTGTACGACTGCTTTTCATAATAAAAAGATGGTACTTTATTTTGAATAATTTTCTGAAATCTGGCATCATGAAAGATACCTTCCAACGAAAAATGTCAAGTTTCAGACCATAGTGACAATTAACTATGTTGAAAGATAAACAATACTTTATATCCACTTCTTTCACAAGATTTTTATTCAGTTTTATCATTTTTCAACGCTGCATTTCGACGAAACCAAGACAAGTATGAAAAATGTGCAAAATACTCTCATCTGTAAAAAGTCAATTTGAACATTTCACCTAAATAGTATCAAGGAAAGCTCGATTAATTAATTTGTGAATACCTATAGCACTATCATACACATGGAACACCATACATGTGTACAAACAAATTCCCTTTAAGACATCGAGTTTTAAAACTTAAGATAATGATTTTAGAAAATATGCACCTTCATCATGAAATATTTAATAATATAAGGGTTATGTCTCGTACTAAATCTCGAAAATTTTAAGTTTCATTGCAAGAAAAATGTCACCTTAATTTGTGCAAAAAACCTTGTGAGTTTAAAAAGTGCGTTGAGCAGTAGTTTAAATATTATAATTCATCTTTTGGTTGTTTGTTTCCTTAACAATTTGTAATTGTGGAAAAATTATTGCACTTCAATAATGTTTTACCGAGAAGTCCACCCTCGAATTTGGGCAGTTGAGTGGGGTGGGATGTGGGTGAGGAGCTATCAAAAGCACATGCCAGTCTAAAGCAAAAAAATGGTTATTCAAAGAGCGTAATAACGTTTTTTTAAAAGGTGTAATAACTCCATTTAAAAGGCGTAATAATGCCCTTAAAAAAGGCTTAAAATGCCTATTGTAATAGAAAGGCGTAATAACGCCTTTAACATAATACCGCATTTTTGAATGGAAAGGCGCAAAAACATCTTCTTGAATGGAAAGGCGAAATAATGCCTTTTTTCGCGTTATTACGCTTTTCAAAGAGCATTATAACGCCTTTAATTTTTTTCTATATTGATTGATCCTTATAGGGTTTCGTACTGAACACGGTAGAATATTTCGTTTTCATGTTCCCCCCCCCCTTCCTCCAGTCTCTTTATGCTAGATGGTAATATGCATCTGATAAATTTTATTTATTCTGACAATGTGTCAAACTCTTCTTTTTTTGTTTTTCACCATCGGCTGGCGAAAAGTACTTGATCTCATAGTTTATTTGAACTATACAAATCGGGATCAAAGCAAGCATGTACCTTTTAAAATATCAGATGTGGGATCAGATGCAATGGAGGAGTAAGCATTACTTGATTCTTAATATTGAATTTGTCAGATCACCAACTTTACCAGCTTACCAGTTATTTCATTCATTATTTCTAAACATAAACTTTCTTGATTTTCAGTTTGCCAGATGTTCATACTATTGAACAAACCGTCACGGTAGCTCAGCCGGCATAGCACTCGCTCCGTGATTGGAAGGTCGTTTAATTTGTTCAACTCACGGCCAAGACTCACCTAAGACGATAAAAAATGGTTGGTAACTTTTTCTTTCCCAAGCACTCGGCATTTTACTTGTAAGTTGTCACCTTGCCAAGATGAAAAATCCTTACTGCTCGATGGCTCAATTTGAAGCCTTTCATTGGTATATGGTAACGTCAAGTTAGATAGTGAAACTTTCACGAACGGGACGGAAAACAACATTGACGCTACAATCGACTGATATTAACAGAGAAGACAATTCAAATGGAAGTAAACTGAAACATGCTCAGTTTCATGAAAATAGATGACGACATTTTTTACGTTGAGACAGAAGTATAATTTTATTGTTCCGAACGACGTATTGATGGAATTTACAGAAAAATAGCATATATCTGAGAAAATTTAAATTCCATATGCTTTGGAATTTTGTTCTGGGATTTTAGAGATGTATTTTATTGTCTAAACACGCTGATACCGACGCACATAATACAATTACTTGCAGTGAAATCATATCCAAAAGGAAGCAGAACAAAGACTAAAATTAATGTCAATCAGAGAAAAAAAAAGTCAAAAGGCAATTGACATTATAAGGTTTAGATTCACCTGAAAAGAAATATGTGCGGAATATTGCATATTTCGGTATGTCCGTCCGTCCGTCTGTTACGCTTTTGGTACCCATCTCTTATCCGCAACTCCTCTCATACCACTGAAGGAAATTAATGAAACTTTTAACAGAATCTTTATTACATATTGCCATTGTGCACCTCCTATTTTACTCTTTGATCTGACATATATTTTGGAATTTCCAGAGCAAAAAATGGATACTGCAATTATATTCATTTTGGAGGCGGGGTTATTATTTAGTGAGCTCATTGCTCACAGTACTGTAAATCAC
The DNA here is from genome assembly GCF_032062105.1 of Saccostrea cuccullata. Lineage (NCBI taxonomy): Eukaryota > Metazoa > Mollusca > Bivalvia > Ostreida > Ostreidae > Saccostrea > Saccostrea cuccullata. The sequence continues at coordinate 98,291 of NW_026917984.1, read as the reverse complement.
GTTTTATTCGCGAGAACTTAATTTTCGCGTAATTACGAGAGTCAATGACCTCGCAAAAATTTCATTCTCGCGTTTAAAAGTATTTCTTACGATTATATAGAGGAAAAACAACAATTCGTAAAAATTATGTTTTGCTTATAAAGAGTCAAAGAGTATTTTGCGAAAATAAGGTGTCGCCAAAATTTAGAGATCTACAGTACTCTGTAGACAATCTTTTATTCTATGACGCCACAAACTATTGGGATTTGTATATATTTTTCAGAAAGAGGAAAAAATATACAAAATTTGCTCAATTTTTACTATGAAATTTTAAAAGCTTAGGTCTGCTCAGGAACAATATTAACACACTTTATTGATATTTTCATTCCACACATCATATCATAATATTCAGCCTGAGCAGACCTGCGGGTGGTGACTTTTGCTAAAAAATAGACATAAAATACACAGGCACCTGACGTTACTTATTTTTCTTTTAATAAAAAAAAATATACACATACCTAATAATAAACCAGAGGTACTGTGAGCAATGAGCTCACTAAATGTTCCCCCCCCCGCCTCCCATAATGTCAATGTGTTGCTATATATTGTTTTACGGTAATGTGTAAAGAGGAATAACTCGTCCTATCAAATTTTATCCAGAAGCTTCTATGTGACGTCATAGGTAAACATATAATGGCAATGTAAATGTTTTGCTATGGGAAACCTAAAATACGTGTCGAATAAAAAAGTAAAATAAGAGGTGCACAATGGCAATATGTAATAAAGATTCTGTGAAAGTTTCATTAAATTTCACTCAGTAGTATAAGAGGAGTTGCGGATAAGAGATAAAGCGTGACAGACGGACGGAAATCCCGATCACTATATAACCTCCCACTTTTCAAGCAGGGGGTATAACAAGGTACCCATCGAAACCCGCCATCTTGGATTTTCGAAGTAGGTCATCACTTGTATTTTCGTCTGAAACTCCGTCATATAAATTCCCTGCAAACATATTCTTTCTGTGGCCTGTCTTTCGAGGTCTAAACTTAAGGACACTGCATCCAGAAGGGCGCATCACACTTGCAAATATTAAAAATCCCTCCTCAAACTCGACCTACTGCTTCAACATTCCGAGAAATCGCCAAAGGGGGCCGGAAGTTTACATACGACTTGAAATTCTTAGGGAAAGCCCTTTTTTGATTGGTCAATATATTTGTGCGATTTATTTTTAAAAATAACCGGCGAAAGTTAGTACTTATTCCAAAATCAATATTTCAGACAATAATACAACGTAATATACATGTAAGAACATTCATTTTATTTCTCTCAAAATAATTTCGATATAGCTTGATCAAAGCGATTATAATACTCTTTTACATTCACCCATCCATTTTACAATCACAATTAAAAATCATTATTCCCTCCTAGCGGAATTGTTTGTAAGAATAACAATCAGGAAAGTATTATAATTGGTGAAAAGAATGATCTACGATCTCGTATATAAACTGAGAATGCAGCTAGCGTGGTAATATGAATACTTCTATTTACATTTCTTTGGGAGATGTTATTTTCTATGAAGAATTTTACGCCACTTTTGGTTTCTTCTACTTATTACAAACACACCGATATTCTACACATTTGTTGCAATGTGATGTGTGGATGACTTATTGTCATGGCATCAAAACAAGTTTAAATATAATGAACACACCGATTGAGATGAATGACTATCAGGTATTTCAAATCCATTCTTTGAATATTTCTGATGCCAGTTTTCTGATACTTTCCTTTTGTGAGTTACGCATATCTTGGTGAATATCTTCCATGGCATATCCATATTCAACCTTCTTTTTGTCCTCTATTAACAAATCTGGGAATTTGTTTTCGTAAAAGCAAGCAGGAGCACCACCCCTCACAATTAAAACGACACTTGGTCGTTGTTGTCTTAATATGACGCCAGGTGAACCTGATGACCCTCTGTCAAACGTTGTATGGAATAAGATTTTCCTTGGTGGATCGCGAAGTTCTCCGTAATAGTCGACACCATCAGGAAAATATCCCACACTCCACTGACTTAGGTATTCAATGTACTTGTCAACATCGTTATTTGGTTTAATAATTCCGGGGTAAACTTCGCTGTCTTCCTTCATCTGAACACCTCCAGGGTGACCAATAAGATGTACCTCTGAAGGAAACTGCTGAATTGTACTAAATGAAGACAAGGCTGGAGGAAATCCGATGTCGGAAAGGTGATGCCTCTTTAGTTCCAGAATAGCAACATCAAATCCATCATGTATGTAATGAACAGATCGTTCAAAATTGAAGGTATTTCGTTCTTCCAGATTTTGATGGGAAATCTTCCTCTCAAATTGAATAAAGATTCTAGTGTGATCCAGGAAATTTTGTTGTTCTGTATTGATAAAAACTTTCCAAAATTATTTGATATTTTTATACTAGATACTAATGCACTCAAAATGTTCAAAAGTTGATGTTTTCTTGTAAATCAGGACAAAGCATCGTAAAAATTGGTAGAATTAGAAACAAAATATGTAAATCGGCAGTTGTAATGTTATTTTTTTTTTAGAAAAACGTCAGTCAACATTTATTTAAATGATAAATTGCATTTGCTGACAAGGTCATTGTATTGACCATAGAACTTTCAACAGTTCCATTCTATTTTCAAGGCGTAACTCGATATCTATCCTACAGATGCAAAATATAGAGATTTAAAGATAAACTGTGTACCTGCAATAGTACTTTGTATTACATGTAAACAAGTCATTATGTATTTGTCTCCAACGCGGAATCCTGTCCCTGCTGGATTCCCGTCGATGTAAATCATCCCAACACTTCTGCTTACTTCTGCTTTAATTTGACTTCTTATTACATCTTTTTGAATCGTTGCCTTGGAAAAGGGATACATTGGTCCTGTCTTCGGTAAATTTGTCTTCGGCTATATAAAATATATTATTGTATTATATAAAATTTATTATTGTATAATTGAAAATTAAAATAAATGTAACCAGATAGTCTGCCATATTTCTTTCATATTTGGATGTTATCTGTATATACTGTATACAGGGTTATTTTCGCCCCGTCTTATTTTCGCCCTTTCACACTTGCAAAGAATTTAACCCCGTTTTAAATTCGCCCAGCCACAGTTTTGTTTAAGAAAATATACTGTATTCTTTGAATTCGCCCCGTTTTAAATTCGCCCAAATGTTAGTAGGGCGAAAGGGGCGAAAATAAAACGGGGGCGAAAATTTCCCTGTTTACAGTATTTCCATTTCTAATTTTTTTTCTCTGTGATAACCTTTTGAAAGTTACCGGAGTTGATTTCTTGACAATTCTACCGGAATGTAAATTAGGCAGGTCGATAGGTCAGGAACTAAGAAGGCCTTAAACGCATGCAAATCTCGTGCGCATCTGTCTCTGTGCTTGACGCTAAAGAGGCCAAATATGCATGTAAATCTCGTGCGGCTTCCTTTGTGTCTGACGTCAGTGTACGAGGACTATTGAAATCCGCATGGGAGTCCTTGTGTAATTTAAATCTATCTCTACATTTTTAAGTCTAAATCTATAATTTTATTTCACAATGAAATGGAAATATAAGGAATCACTGTCTAGTTAGGAGAGTATGCCAGGGACATCAACAATAGTGGGAAACAAGGGATAATTATCCCATGTTTTCCATTACTGTTGATGCCCTGGCATACTCTTCTAACTAGACAGTGATTTCTTAAATAAACGGTAAGGCTTACGTTAAAGTAAAGATAACAAATAGAGATCGTTCTAAAAAATTAGGGTTTGGCTTAGGCTCAGGAGTAAGTATCCTTTATTAATTGGTCACACCCGCCATATGTATTGATGAGATAGACGAGCTATCCGAATTCAATTCAGTACCAGATCAGTGCTCTTGTTTGAATGCTTTATTTGACGTGAAATATATGGAGATAAGAAACAGCATTTTAAGCAAACTTAGGAGCAGAGCAAAGAAGGACCTCCAAAACATTAGAAGTGAAATAAGGTGTCATTGAAGAGTGAGCAACCCTATTGACAGGTATCACGCGCTGTGTGTTCCTTGCCAGGGTCGGGAAAAACAGGAAAATCTTACTTTAATTTAGTATATATAATGGCCTAATATTTACTATGAAAATTGTCGTTCAACGTTTGAGGTAAAGATAAATCATGTTTGCTGACAAAATCATTGTATCGACTATAGAACTTGAATAATGAAGACTTTAAATGAGACTGATATTCTTTTTTTTAGCTTGTTAGATAAAGTTAAAGTATTCCCTCGGTTCACTCTATGGAAACCATTGTATGCAATGCAGAATTCCTCTGAAAATATGTAAAAACGGATGGTCTGAATTTTATAAAATTTTGTCTTATATCATAAATCATTTAAATAAATTGAATTATATAAAGTTAAGAAGTGAATTCAAGTTTATTATTTTTTATCACGAATTGTAAAAAGAAAATTTATACAATAACCTCGGAATGAGTTGAAACATTTGAACGATTCTGCTTCTGTGCTGAGCTCCCTGTCTGTGGATGGAACTGCGAGGGTTTTGGTTTCTCCTTGGAGAAGAGATAGAAAGAGATATATTAGTTGATTAAATATCATAGATTTTTTTTAATTTCTTATTCATGCTTTTTGGAAAACATTTTTTATAAAGATTTTTTGGTGCCATGGACTATTAAAACCATTATCTTAATTGAAGATTTAAAGGAGAAGGGTGGGACATGTTGATTGTTCAGAAAATCATTTTAATATATACTAATAGTATAACTGATAATAATTATTCCTGCTGAAATCTTCAAAACATATTTCACATTAACGTCACAAACTATTGTTATGTTAGTTCATCTTCTTTCCTAATACCTGTTTCCAGAATCGTAGAGTACACGGAACGTTTATTTCGTGTTTTTTATCGATGGGACAGCGCATGCATTGGACTGTTTCACTTTCTATTTCGAACAATTCACTCTCAGGAATGAATGACAGATCCTTTTCGTTACATATAATGTTTTTACATTTATAACCTCGTTGAACATTCTTCTTTTTAGCAAAAGTCTTCGTGAGTTCTGATAGTCCAAGTTCAATGTCATTTCCGATTTTTTGACATACTTCGCATTCTATTTGTAAAGGAGCAATACGCATAACTTGCAGCTGTATGTCATCATCACATATACCAAGAACAACAGTGTGATGTTGATGTTCAAACGCTGCCGCAGTATGATAGAGACATCGGCTGTCATCTTTATCACAGGCAACACGCCATCCTAGGAAGCTCATGCAATAAGCAACAAGCCTATAAAACACGAACATGGCAAAGGAGTTGAATCGAAAACATAAAATTGACGAATAACTCCATTTTTTTTCAAAGATCTCTTTTTTGAAAGGTTTTCTGTTCATACATGGGACATACCAAGACATTTCAGTCTTGGTGGCACTGATTTCGACAAGCATTCGAAGCCTCTCCATATAAGACATGAGCTCAACTTTGTGCTTAACATACAATGGTTCCTCTTTCCACAGAGCTTCGAGAAGTGTATCCTTTAGTTCCCCAGTCTCGTTGAAACATTCCCATTCTTTTATAAATCTTCTTTTACAGTCTGTGCTGACGTGGTTTTTATCAGCAATTATTCCGCTAAATGCATTAGAGAACCATTGTATTCCAAGAATAACATACTCGTTTAGTCCATCTTCGTCAAAATACAGAAATATTCCATGAGCATGATAGAATTGTAAGAAATCTAAAATTTCTTCATTTGTTTTCAATTGATATTCTTCGGGGATTTCATCATTGACTTTTTTTATTTCTTCAGTGGACAGCAGAGGCTGTTTTAATTTTTTCAAACAATGTTCAAGCAAAGCCCATGAAGAAGGAACTTCAATCTTTGTGTCTAATTTACGAGACACTATGTCTGCAATCGAAGATTTTATGGAATGTAAAGAATTCTCACATCCTTTATTCATTTCTTTTTGACCAATTGCAAATTCGTTTCCATTGATAGACTTGTAAAGCCATGCTTTTTCTTCTTCTGGTACGGCAAGCCAAAAACTCTCAAAGAATGTTTCTATTTCCTGAATAAAATTAAAAGAATTATCATGTTTATTACAAATATATTTTACTTATAATTCTAAATTCTACTTAATTATCCACAACTTTAAAAAATTGTGTAAAAAATGGTACATAAGATTAAACTGAAAAGACACTCTCTGAAGATATTTTACTTTGCTCTTTTTATTTTTGTTGTAAGATCAAAAAATGTCCAATGACAAAATCACCTTAAGGTCAATTATCTACATAAACGATATTATTTTTACTTTGTTGTACTAAGGTTTATCTGTTTGCAATCGACATGAAAATTGATTTCGACTTCATACCACATGTAAAAAAAGCTAACATTGATCTTTGATCAGAAACTTAATGTAAGTAAAGAATGGGACAAAAAGTACTAAGGATAGTATTGGATAATGTTTTTGTTCAATGGGCTTTCATCTATTTAAAAAAAAATAAACTAACCAGATTTGGGAAAATTGAACACACTCGTGAAACGTTAACTGTTTTTGCAAACAGAACACGAGATCTGTTCTTGTTAATGTTTACGTTTTACAGGGCATGTTCAATTTGTTACCAAATTGTTGTTTGCACATATCACTGAGCACTGACGGATAATACTGGTGAGTTGGTTTTGCTTTCTCACATTTCTACTCTGGATTTTCTTGATCAAAGTTTTATTATTTCTCATTAACACATAACAATTTTTTTAATTATTTTCTACTTTTCTTCAGTATTAAGGATAAAGTTTATCTTGTGAAAGTTCAAGAACGTGTCAATCAAATGCGTCCTTCGTATTCGTAGTTTCAATAATTTCCAAATAAAATAAGTTTTTTTATTACATTTCTGTGTGAAATGCTATGAAAAATATAAGTAATTATATTATACAGAAATGAGAAAATATCTTCAAATCTGTGTCTTTGCCCCTATAATTTAAACTTCAGAGTAATAGTACCTATGTTTACAATAAGAATTTTATATCGTAATAATTGTGTACGTCACCAATGAAAAGATCTGTTTATAAAGGGGTGCAATTGGTACCCATTGGAATTCTAATAGACTTTTGGAAGACCTGGTCTCTAAAAACAGCATAGACATTGTCAATCAGAAACTCGAGCATCTTCTCAGGTCAACTTCAGAGTACTTGAGTGCACATGTACAGTCCCAATGTTTTAAGATGTTTCCGCCCTCACAATTTTAATAGTTCAAAGTACAAAAAATGCATTTATTTTCATTTGATATTCTTTAAATTTTCTAAATATTGCAAAGGGTGTATAGGTCACCATCTTATTCAAAATGGGAGACATAAATAAACAGACGTGTATGTCAACATAAAAAATCGCACATTTTTTGTAAACAGTATTATAAAAACAAATATATTAAAACTAGTGAAAATGCATAATTCTGATGCTGAATGTTCCTAAATACGTACTACTTACTTTTGAATTGTTAATCGGGGAAACTATTTTATGTTAGAATTACAATAAAGCAAATGCCTGAATGAAGAGACCTTGGAAGGAGTTATTGCCCTTGTCAACATTTTTAAAAGATTGAATAATTGATTTAATGAAGGATATGGAGATAACAAACAGTATTCAATATCAGAGTCCATAAAACAATACAAAATAGGAGCAGAGCAAACACGGGCATCAGACATCAGAGGTGGGATCAGATGCCATGGAGGAGTGGGCATCCCCTGCCGACCGGTTTCACCCGCCGTGTGCTCCTTGTCATAATCGTGAAAGAACAAAAAAAATTCGTCTTCAATTCAGTGTATAAATAATGGAATAACAATTGGTATGAAAAACGTGAGTCAGCATTGACTTAATGATAAATTGTATTTGCTGACAAGGTCATTGTACCGACCATAGTATTTACGAAATGGTGACTTTAAACGAGACTGTTGCTATTCTTGTTTCATCAACTTGCTTGTCAATAATTTACCCCGTTATAGAAATTGCTTATACGTAGAGCATGCTCTTGCGTATCGAATCAACTGAGATATAAACACTCCGTGTGCAGGTGAAGAAGGTATATTGCTGCATAAGTAAGGGAAGTTGACTTTAGAAAAGTTAAAGTCATTACGATAATCATAAAACTTGGTTGTTAGGTTACCATTAACGTCTTTTTCAAGTAAAATATCCAAGAATGAAACAGATGTGTCAGACTCTGTGGTATCTTTTATCTCAAGCTCTCCTGGATATATCGTATCGACGTAGGAATGGAAATTACCATTGTTAATTGACAACACATCGTCGATAAATCTGAAGGTCGAGTTGAAGTCCACAGCAAGTGTTTTCTTCTCTTCACACATAAGATTTTTCATAAATTCTGCTTCATATAAAAAAATAGGTAATAACGGAGCGCAATTAGTTCCCATGGGAATTCCAATAGATCGTTGGAAGACCTGGTCTCCAAAAACCACAAAGATATTGTCAATCAGAAACTCAAGCATCTTCTTGATGTCAACTTCAGTGTACTTGTGTGTACAATCAGAATCTTTTTTAACAAAATGATTTTGCAAATGACCAAATAAAAATGAAGAAAATATGCATTTCTGAAATTCATTTACTTTGCGATATTTATCATTACCCCTATTGTAAAGCATTCTTCCAAAATATATTGTTCTATTAGGTATAACTTTAAACTAATTACAGTTTTTGCAAAAACCTATGACATCAAAGGAGGGTGGAATTATCTTAACAAAATAATTATGCAAATCACCAACGACAGGTTAAGTAAATTTACGAGTTTCATTTCTATTGCAAAGGTATTTCTCAATGATGTCAAAAAGCCTGGATTTTTTTTATTTTTGGGAATTGTTGTATATAGAGTCAAAAAGTTTTTATTTTATTAACTTCGGTAAAAATAAATAATTCTAGAAGTATCAACATCTGATTTACTTCACTTCTTGAATATATAATGTTGAATTGTACTCCTAAAATTTCTCCTTCATTGCTGTTAATATTCTAGTGAGAGGAAAGAAAGAGGCTTGCTATAACATTTACCTGCTATGTATCTTTGTTTATAAGGATTTTCATGTTATTTAGGAATCCAGTATCGGAATAATAGTTCACATTAATATTGATCGTTGAGAATATTGAAATATTCAAAACTGACAGATGATTGTCAGGAATTTTTATTCTAAGAAAGTAACCTGTTGATGCACGCCGACAAACGAATTATTCTACTTAATTTTAATAGCGTGGTCCCTTTTTAAACCCTTGGTTTACTGGTTAGATATTAGCAAAGAGTATTTTGTTTGATTCCATTGTGTATAACATTGTGTATATATAATGATTTAAAGTTTAAAGTAAAAAAATACAAGCCAAGTTTTAACACCCATAGCACTAAAAATGCCAGAACATCCCCCATCAGACAATGGATTCTCTCTTACATGCACGGAAATGGACGGAGACATTTAAATAAGATACTACGAAAAGAATATTCTTGATAGATGATATTTCCTTCCAAAGACGAATTTGTATGTTCAAGATTCACAATCAACTACAAATAGTTTTCTATTGACAAAACGTGAGCAATGAAACTATAACAAGATTAACCAAACAAGTCCATGTTGACCAATATAAAACTGAGTACGTTTCAAATGAGCGCTAGCTAGCACGTTAACTACGACACAAAGCCATGTAAGAGTACAAAAATAATAAGTCGACCTTAGATTTTTAAAAAAAAATTGGTAAAGGGGAGCGTAAGTCTCTATGGTAGTCATGTAATATAAGAAAGAATTCATCCTAAAAATTACTCCTTCAATTCAAAAGGTGGACAAGAGTAGACAAATAGTAAAAAAAAACACCATAAGCTTCAAAATATGAAGCATTACTGGTATCTAACAAAACTACTTTGCTTGCGAATTTAAATGCAGTATAATCTGTGCAGATTAACTTCCATAACAAATAAAACTTTCAATTCGTTGTGATTAAATTGTAGTATTTTATCTTTCTTGATAAACATTTTTGTAGTTGTCAGTATTAATTTGTACAGTTATATTGGCAAATAATAATAAAAAGACACACTATATTTCATGACTTACGTCCATTGTTTTGCCCTCTGTGTGTGTAGCTACTAGAAGTACTATTGCATCAGAACCACCGAAGGATTTAATGGAGTGGACCCAGTATCGTAAATAATCTATTAAAAAATGAAGGAAGTGGACTGTAATAAACCTTCAAAACATATTTAAACTAATGTATCCAAATAAATAAATTAAGGATAACGAATAAATTAAGGATAACAAATAGGGATTGGTCTCCAAAAATCTACAACAATTATTTAATTCTTTGACCAACGCGTAAAACCCTTAGAAATTGTAAAAGTGAAGTCAGCTGCCGAGGCGGAGTAATCATCTCTTGTTGACCAGTCCGACCCGCTATGACCCATATGAATTGGTTCTGTAGACAGAACATTTTGCAGGCATATTAAGTATAAAACAAAATCCGATTAGGATGAAAAACGTCAGCCAAAATATGGTCCTTTAACATGAAATGTAAAAACGTCATTATAACTATTACAGAATTTACGAAATGTTCGCCTTCAACAAAGTAAGTGAAATTGCTGTAACCTCAGCTTATCTGTCAGTTGAAATAACGCATGGTTCGCAGAGCATGCTCGTAAGCAGTGAACACATTGGGAAAAGTAAACACCATATGTAGATGATATCAAAGTCTAACTTCATGTACATAGATAAGAAATATTGACGATAGAAGAGAGCTGAAGTCATCTCCTTTGTCATACAACTTATATGTCAGTTGATCGTTATCGTCTAAAGTGAGTAAAACAGTCACATATGAAATAGATTTGTCAAACCCAGTGGTATCATCTATTGCATGTTCTTAATGATATATCATGTCGACATTTAAGTAAGTTCCGGGACCTCTATTTTAACCTCTGTTGCAAAACTGTACGTGTATTCGTATTCACTAGACGAACTGTCGTCGTTTTGTTTGATTGTATTATCCCTCTTTAGAGTTTTTTTTCACATTTGAGCTTGAGTTCTGTTCGTAATGTCCATTTATTTCAAGAAAACACCACCACTTGCCGATGAAGATCTGCAAATTTGGACCTTTGTCCAGCACAGATGGATCAACTCGTTGGTCCGAAACTCTATAGCAGTCGCTCTGACTATTGCGCAACGCTAGTAATTCTTTATTTGTGAACAGATTTTCACGAATTTGTTTGTAAGAAAAACGATGAGAACAACGATTTGAACTCCGATTGATCTTAAAAAAAAAACACCAAGCAAAATAATTAACAACAAATCTGTAAATAGGGCAGAAAACACGACCCCTTTGAATTTTTTTAGGTAAGTTCAGCTGCCTATAAGTGACAATAATCCTTTGTTGACTTGTCAAATTCGCCTTGAACCCTATATATTGATCAGGACGGCGGACTAATCTGAAGTCAAATTGTTTTACAAAATAAAGACCTGGGCATAAGTTTGAAGTATGTCAGTTACTACCAAATGAAGAATGCGATTGTATTTGCAAACAAGGTAATTATAATACCAATAATGTTTTTTTTTAAATGTTGATTGAAACGATGTTTTTTAAAAATCCTATGGCAAGTCAAAAGTTGCAGTCAATATTCGATCTTTTCCATATGTAATATAAAGTTTTCCATTTGTATTGTATAATTTCCATTTGTATTGTATAATTTTACATTTGTATTGTATAATTTTTATTTACTGACGTTTTTCATACCAATTATAGGTCCATTATTAATACACTGAATTGACAACGGAATTTTCCATTATTTCCTGATCATGACAAGAAGCACACGGCGGGTTTGACCGGTCGGCGGGGGATGCTCACTCCTCCATGGCACCTGATTCCACCTCTGAAGTTTCGGAGGTCCGTGTTTGCTGTGCTCTTTTGTATTGTTTTATGGTCTTTGAAATTAAATATTGTTCCTTAACTCCATATCTTTCCTTCATTCTATGATTTTCCATTAATATTGTATAATTTTTCATTTATATTCTATAATTTTCTATTTGTATTCTATAATTTTTCATTTGCATTATATATTTGCCGTTTGCATTGTATAACTTTTCATTTGCATTTTATAATTTTTTATCCTGCAACTACCCCTTGCTTTGACCTAATAATGGTAACCTAATAAACCAAAGCTTTATCCGGTCACTGCCCTAATAAAGCCTCGTGCATGTATTCCGACGTTCTAAAAGCATTGTGACGTCATGTATATTGCAATGTTTACGCCATGGCGTCATAGTTTCAACTGCAGAGATGTACCTAAATCGGTCGAAAATAGCTAGTTTTGGACGTTCAAAAGAATATGTTGCAGGATAAACATAATAAATGATAACTGTCTTGAAATATAAGCGATATTTGGGCGAGGGTAAGAAAACGTGATAGAGGGCGAGGCTTGCCATGTAACAGTAACCATGTATTTTAAATTTATTTGCATTGTATAATTTTTCATTTATATTGTAAAAAAAATCATTTGTATTGTATGATTTTTTATTTGTACATTTTCCATTTGTATTGTATAATTTTTCATTTGCATTGTATCCGATGGATTGTTTACTTTGGTTTATTTCGAAGGATTCCGTTAGTCTAATCATATATCGGATTGGTTATACCCGAGATATTTTGGGAAGTTAACTCGTGTTATCCAGTCTGAGCATTTAGTGAAATGAGCATTTTTTTCTCAGAAAAAAATGAGTTGAATTAATGGCCTATAGCGATATTAAAAAATGAAAAAGCATTTAGTTTAACCAAGCATATCCTTCTTAATATATAGTCGGGTACATGTAACCACGGGACGCATGTATTTGTTGCAGTAATAATTCTTTTGACCTATACTAGTATAGTACTTGTACTATGGGCTAACTTTTTTAATTGAAAGAAGAGTAGTGTCTGTGACACAGAATACTCAATATCATAACTCCCTCGATTGAACAAGCTTAAACATAACGTTCTTAATAATATTGTCCTACGGACCCGGTTGTTTTGAGAAGGTATGAGCATGAACAAACCAAAATAAACAATCCGTTGGATACAATGCAAATGAAAAATTATACAATATAAATGGAAAATATTGAATACAAATAAAACACAAGAGGCCCATGGGCTGCATAGCTCACCTAAGCATTGTGGCTAAGAAAGAAAAAAATCAATTCAGTAAATACCTTAGTGGTCCAAATTCTAAAAGGGGGTATGGTTTCAACAAACTTCTATCTATGCAAATTTGAATCTACACTTACTAAGAATTTTTACATATTTTTTGACTAACTGTGACTTATCCGTATAAGTTTGAACTTTATTGTGGTCCTAGACCCAACCCTGGGGGTCATGATTTTAACAAATCTGTATCTTAACTACCTGAGGATGCTTCCATATAAACAAGACCAATCATGAATTTGCTGTTCTTGAGTAGATTTTTCCTATATACTCCAGTGAAAAACTTTGAATGTCCATTGTGGCCCCGCCCTACCGCCAAGGGTCATGATTTGAACAATCTTGATTCTACACTACCTAAGAATGCTTCCATATAAATATGACCAATCATGACTTTGCTATTCTCCAGAAGACGATTTTTAAAGATTTTTTCCATATATTCCTATGTAAAACTTTGATCGTCTATTGTGGCCCCGCCCTACCCCGGGGGGTCATGATTTGAACAAATTATAATCTACACTACCTGGGGATGCTTCCATATAAAATATTACCAATCATGGCTTTGCTGTTCTCAAGAACATTTTGAAAGATTTTTTCCTATATATTCCTATGTAAAATTTTGATTGTTCATTATACTAGTATTTCCGTCCTACCTCCGGGGGTTATGATATGAACAAACTTGAATTTGCATTACCTGAGGATGCCTCCATATAAATATGAAAAATCATGGCTTTGCTTTTCTCAAGAAAAAGATTTTCAAAGGTTTTTCACTATATATTTCTATGTAAAACTTCCATAACGTCCATAATGGACCCGTCCTACACCCGGGGGTCATGATTTGAACAAACTTGAATCTAAACTACCTGAAGATGTTTCCACATAAGTTTCATCTTTGCTGGCTTAGTGGTTGTTGAGAACAAGATTTTTGAAAATTGCTATTAATTTTTCAGTAATTTTTAATTATCTCCCCTTGATTAAGGCGTGGCTCCTCATTTGTAAAAACTAGATTTCCCTTTACCTAAGGATACTTTATAGCAAGTTTTGTTGAAATTGGTCCAGAGGTTCTTGAAAAGAAGTTGAAAATATGAAAAGTTTACAGACGGACAGAGAGAGAGAGAGACGGACAGATGGACTATAGACAAAATGTGATCAGAAAAGCTCACTTGAGCCGTCGGCTCAGGTGAGTTAATTATACAATACAAATGATTTTTTACAATATAAATGAAAAATAATACAATGCAAAAGATTTTTTACAATATAAATGATTGGATATGGAGATAACGAACAGTATCCACTCTCAAAGTCCATAAAACAATACAAAATAGGAGCAGAGCAAACATGAATCTCAGAAACATCAGAGGTGGGATCAGGTGCCATGGAGGAGTGAGCGTCTCCTGCCAACCGGTCACACCCGCCGTGTGCTCCTTGTCATGATCAGGAAATAACGGAAAAAATCCGTCGTCAATTCAGTGTATTAATAATGGACTAACAATTGGTATGAAAAACGTCAGTCTGCATTTGACTCGATGAAAAATTGTATTTGCTGACAAGGTCATTGTATCGACCATGGATCATTCGAAATGACGACTTTAAACGAGACTGCTGATATTTTTGTTACATCAACTTGCTTGTCAATAATTTACCTCGTTTTAGAAATTGTTCTTACGTAGAGCATGCTCTTGCATGTCGAATCAACTGAGATATATACACTCTGTGTGAGGTGATGAAGGTTTACTACTGCATAAGTAATGGAGGTTGACGATAGAAACTTTTAAGTCGTCACGTCTATCATATAACTTGATTGTTAGATTACCATTGACAACAGATGTGTCAGAGCCTGTGGTATCTTTTATCTCAAGCTGTCCTGGATATATCGTATCGACATAGGAA
Organism: Saccostrea cuccullata; assembly: GCF_032062105.1. Classification (NCBI taxonomy): domain Eukaryota; kingdom Metazoa; phylum Mollusca; class Bivalvia; order Ostreida; family Ostreidae; genus Saccostrea; species Saccostrea cuccullata. The sequence goes on along the minus strand of NW_026917984.1, from coordinate 83,203 downwards.
TGGAAATTACCATTGCTAATTGACAATAAGTAGTCGATATATCTGAAGGTCGAGTTGAATGCCACAGCAAGTGATAAAGATTTTGCATAAATTCTGCTTTATATGAATGCAAAAATAGGTCTGCTAGTAACGGAGCACAATTGGTTCGCATGGGAATTCCAATAGATTGTTGGAAGACCTGGTCCCAAAACCATAAACTGAAATCAGACTTAAGTCAAAATTTCCAATTGATATAACTTTGGAAATAATTTCGATAATAAAATAAAACTTTCAACAAATGTTTGAATTGAAGTATTTTACACAGTTGCAAACTTATAAGCTAATACATTGAATGGAACCGAAGATATTCAAAATCAAAATTTTGACTTAAGTCTATTCTCAGTTGATGGTCTTGGCGTCTGGTCTCCAAAAACCACATAGATATTGTCAATCAAAAACTCAAGCATCTTCTTGGTGTCAACTTCAGAGTACTTGTGTGTGCAATCAGAATCTTTTTTAACAAAATAATTTTGCAAATGACCAATGTTCCATTTTTATTCAAGAAGCAGTTGTCAGTGACATCAAAAAGCCTGGATTTTAATTTATCGTGGGGAATGGTTGTGTATAAAGTTTAAAAGTCGTCAGTTTTTAAGCTGTTGATTTTGGTAAAATCTTGTGATTTCAAATTGTCCAAAAGTTCTTTTGAATTTTTTAGTATTCACATCTAATTCACATCACTTCTTGATTATATAGTTGCACAGTACTCTTGAAGTTTTTCCTTCGTTTCTGTCAATATTTAAGTGAGGAGTAACGTAAGAGGCTTGGTTGAACATTTACTGAAATCTGCAATGTATCTTTGTTTGTAAGGATTCTTATGAAGTTTCGGAACCCAATATATACATAAGTAGTTCAAATTCATATTGGCTCTGTGGAATATTAAAAATATTAAAAATTGGCATATGGTTTTGAAGAATTTCTTCCTTAGAAAGGCTTGTATGAGTAAAAGTAGGATTACCACTTGTAGAATTAAATTAAAAGTTCTTCTAGAATACAATTTATATAACGAGCCTTACAAACAAAGACAATTTTGTTACTTGCTTTGTCGGCAGGGACCAGTACGTAATGATCATGTAATCTATCTAATTCTTTTTTCACTTCAGGTTTATTGAACACAGAAGGAAAGATGGTCTTCATATTTAATGATAAACATGCTAGCTTAAATATTTCCATTTTATAAGTAATTTATAAAAGGTATAGAAATAAACCCATATTAGCTATATAATATATGGGATTTATATCCCCCAGATAAATCGATTTGCAAAAACATATATATTCTGTGTTTGAACAATTTTTACAACGAGGCAAAAACAAGGATATAACAAGATGTGTTTGTGAAACACTATGCGCCCGGCAGCAACAAAGTTCGAAAAAAGCTATTTTAGCATATAGGTCACAGTCAAGGTCCCAAGGTCATTGACCTTGGTGTCATTTCAAAGAACTTGATTAGTAGAATATGCATACGAAATATGAAGTCTCTATCTTTTATGGTTCAAAAGTTATGGCGAAGGTTAAATTTTGCAGAAAAAACTATTTTTAGCATATAGGCCACAGTCAAGGTCACAAGGTCTTTGACCTTGGTGTCATTTGAAAGAGCTTAATTAGAGGAGTATGCATATCAAATATTAAATCTCTATCTTTCATGGTTCAAAAGTTATGGCGAAGGTTAAAGTTTGGGGACAAACAAACAGACAGACAGACAGACAGACAGGACAAAAACAATATACGCCTCGGATCTATCGATCCGGGCGCATAAAAAGTCTTCCTTGAAGTTCTGCAGTCGATACAATGATCTTATCAACCAATACATAATATGCATAAACATTAACTTAAATGCTGACTTTTTTCATACTAATTGTTTGGTCATTTTTGACACCCTGAAATTTGTAACGTTTTTTTTTCTTTTTACTCAATCATGACAAGGAGCACAAGACAAGTGTGACTGATCTATTGGGTGTGCGTATGTTTTTGCTTGCTCCGCTCACGCTTTGTATCGTATAAATGGACAATGGACTTTGAATTTGAAAACTTTTCGTTATCGATACCTACGATCATAAGTAAACAACATTAGAACATCAATACACCAGTATCGTTTGAGCTATATCTAACGCAAAAGTTTGTTAAGGTTAAAGTAATTGCCACTAAATTTAAAATACATATTAAATTTTAAAAAAAACAAGATGGGTTTGAGAAACACTATGCGCCCGGCTGCAACAAAGTTCGAAAAAAGATATTTCTGGCATATAGGCCACAGTCAAGGTCACAAGGCCATTTATCTTGGTACCATTTGAAAGAACTTGAATAGTGGAATATGCATACCAGATATGAATCTCTTATGGTTCAAAAGTTACGCTGAAGGTTCAAAAACACCATTTTAAGAGTATAGGTCACGGTAAAGGTCACAAGGTCTTTGATGTCATTTGAAAGAGCATCATTAGTGAAATATGCATATCTAATATGAAGTCTCTATCTGTTATGGTTCAAAACTTATGGCATAGGTTAAAATTTGCACACAAAACACTATTTTTAGCATATAGATCACAGTGAAGGTCACAAGGTCATTGAACTTGGTATGATTTGAAGGAGCATGATTAGTGGCGTAATCATACCAAATATGAAGTATCTATCTTTCATGGTTATAAAGTTATGGCGAAGGTTAAAGTTTGAAGACAAACAGATAAACAGACAAACATACAGCTAGACAGACAGACAGACAGACAGGACAAAAACAATATACGCCCCGGATCTATTGATCCGGGCACAAAACATATTCCGTCAGATTGTCAAAACAAACCTTTGTAAGTCCAAGTAGAGAAGACGGAACCTTTTCGCTCGTCTTTTTCACTGCTAACAATTTCCTCAAACCCTTTGGTCATATCTAACACTAAAGTATAGAAAGCCTCTGACCTCATGTAAATTTGATGGCATGCATAATAAGCAAATTGTCCGGCAAAATCTAACATGCTGACACTTGTTTCGTTTTCCTTTTCGTCCAATATGTCGTTTAGATCTATTGTAAATGGTTTGGTATTTGGTCGATCCTCTTTAGCATTGCTTGCATCGTTCTCAACATCCAATGAATTGAAATCTTCATCTTGTTTAAGATTCAATATTTCTTCTTTACTCTTGAGAGCGGACTTTGGAACACAAATCAATTGTTTGCCTTGATTCTGTTCTTTACTAGCTGAAAAAAAAGAATTTGCATTCTTACAAACATCATGTATATGAAGATATGAAATAATTCGGTATCAGTAAAACGTTACCTTGTATGGTTCCATCTTTTAATGTAAATACATATTCGTAGATTTGAAGTCCTCTTGTTGACGTTATTTCGTCTATTTCCTGAGGAGTTCTTCCCATTAGTCTGTAAAGGAGTGTTGTTTTACCAGCACCAGTGCATCCAACAAGCATCCCTCGTGCATGACGAACTGTTATTTTTCCATGGATCTTGTACTGCAACAGCCGTTTTGGTTCTATATCCATTTATAAATAAATAAAAACAAGATGCGTTTGTGAAACACTATGCACCCGGCGGCAACGAAATTCGGAAAAGGTATTTTTAGCATATAGGTTACAGTAGAGGTCACAAGGTCATTGAACTTTGTGTAATTTGAAAGAACGTAATAAGTGGAGTATGCATACCAAATATAAAGTCTTTATTTCTTATGATTCAGAAGCTATGGCAAAGGTTCCAAAAAGCTATATTAAGCATATAGGTCATCTTCTAGGTCAAACTGTCATTGACCTAAATGTCCTTTTGAAGAGCAAAATCAGTGGAGTATGCATACTAAATATGAAGTCTCTATCTACTTTGGTTCAAAAGGTATGGTGAAATTTCGAAAAATCTATTTTAGCATATAGGTCACCGGGTCATTGACTTTGATGTTAAAAAGCCTCATTTAATTGACGATGCATGCAAAAATATAAAGTCTCTATCTCTTACGATTCATAAATTTTGGCGAAGGTTAAAGTTGACAACAGACAGACAGAAAAATAGATAAACAGACAAGCCGACAAACACACAAACAAACAGACAGGACGGGAACAATGTACGTTCTGATCTATTGATCCACACGCAAAAAAATGTATATCAGGTGAAACATTTAATACCCATTTTCTGTAACCACTTAAACTTTTGTGGCTCGCTTAGTCACTGACTTTTATTTTTCAAATTTTGCTGGAAAGTACCACCTCATAAACTACTTCCAAAAATATTGTTAGATCATATGGATGTTGAGTAGCTACCATGGAAACGGTGTCTACAGGTTTTTTTTTCCTTAAAAAATGCAATATTTGTGATTTTTTTTTTTTTGAAATGTGGCTACTTCAATTGATATTACTCACAGATGTAAGAAATATGACATCTAATTCTTAAAGGCATTTTAAAACCTTGCTGGTATCCAGTCTATAGAAATGAGAAATTATGATTACAAGCAAATTCAAAGAATTGTGGTCCCCCGCTTTCGGTGTCTTTGTTGGTGAGATGTTATTTTTTATTATGACATATTGTGTCTAATATGAACATCCTATCATATGTCATTTCTTAGAAATTATCACTGAAGATGATTTTTTGAAGGATGAAAACCCTAATCCTGACCGTTAAAAAGTGATGGCCAAAGTTAACGTTTTTTTAAAAGTAGGTCAACTCCAAGGTCAAGATCAAAGGGTCAAAGTTGTTGATGAAAGGTTTTTTCACAAGGATTACATATATGTGAAGTATGAAAGCCCTAGCCCTTACCGTTCAAAAGTTGTGGCCAAGGATAAAGTTTTTTCGTAAGTACGTAAATCTTTAAGATCAAGGTCAAAAGGTCAAAGTTGTTGATATCCAATGAAAGGACTTGCCACAAAGAATACATATGTGAAATATCTACCGTTCAAAAGTTGTGACCAAAGTTAAAGTTTTAAGAAAAAAAATAGTTAAAACTCCAAGGTCAAGGTCAAAGGGTAAAAGTTCTTGGTATCCAATGAAAGGTCTTCTCAAAAGGATTACATATGTGAAGTACGAAAGCCTTAGCCCTCACCGTTCAAAAGTAATGGTCAAGGTTAAAGTTTTTTCATAAGTATGTAAATCTCCAAGGTCAAGGTCAAAACGTCAAGGTTGTTGGTATCCAATGTAATGTCTTGCAGCAAGAAATACATATGTGAAATATAAAAGTCCTAGTATCTACTGTTTAAAAGTTGTGACCAAGGTTAATGTTTTTAAAAAGTATTTAAAACTCCAAGGTCAAGGTCAAAGGGTAAAAGTTCTTGGTATCCAATGAAAGGTCTTTTCACAAGGATTACATATGTGAAGTACGAAAGCCTTAGTTCTCAACGTTCAAAAGTTATGATCAAGGTTAAAGTTTTTTCATAAGTACGTAAATCTCCAAGGTCAAGGTCAAGAGGTCAAGGTTGTTGGTATCCAATGAAAGGTCTTGCTACAAATAATACATATGTGAAATATGAAAGTCCTAGTACCTTCCATTAAAAAGTTATGGCCAAAGTAAAACTTTGGAATTTTTGTGTAAAAGTGGGTCAAACTCCAAGGTCAAGGTCAAAAGGTAAAATTTGGTGGTACCCAAAGAAAGGTCTTGTCACAAGGAATACACATGTGAAATATGAAAGTCGTAGCTCTACTAAATCAAAAGTTATGAGCAAGGTTAAGGTTTTTGTGACGGACAGACAGACAGACGAATGAGATTTAATGTCCCCTCGCTTTCGCGAAAGCGGGGGACAAAAATAGCAGACATTCAATTTAAAATTTAATCATCTCCCTTTGATATTTGTGAGCTTTTTAGTGCGAGAGATAAACAAATCATTGGACAAAACTGACTGGAAGTTGTTTACGCATTCATTATATTGTTAATATACAGCACTGTATAAGCTGGAATTCAAGTAAAATCAACTGTTCTTTTATACAAATTTTAACCTTTGTTTATTTCTAGCATGCATAATATGTTTTCTGGATGCAAAGATTAAGTGAAATGGTCACAAGACGACGAGCACGTTTTCTAACTATGTATTTTGTACATCGGAAATTACAAGTGGCGCCTTTCGCATGCTCAAACATAGTGTGTGTAAAAATCAATCAATCGAAGATCGATAACTCCTAAAACACAATTAACACGATACTGTAACATGCATAAAAATAATTTTGACTTGTGAAAAATTATGAATTGAACAAGACAACATGGCACATGAAATCAGCTCTGTGCATTCTCTTTCTTGATATTGAAGCATTAGCTTCAAGGTCTAATGAGCTTCAAAATGGGGATTAAAGATAACTTGAAAAATCAGAATTATATTGAATTATTTTTTAGGAAGTGTAGTGTCTCAGTCAGAGTGATAATATACTACAAGACTAGAATGGATACAGCTTTAGAAAACCAATCTATACTTATAAATTAATGCAATCTGCAAATAAACTCCGAAACGAGTGCACCAGAGTTCTTACTTACTCCTGTAATACTACACTCCATACAAGATGATGTCCATAAAATTATATTTTTTAGATTTCTCTCGGATAGTAATTATCCTACATAAAATTAAAGGTCTACTTAAATTTTCTGAAAACAGCCAGGAAACAGCATCAATGTGAGTATGGTGGCGTTTCCGGTTGGCGGATCTAAGATACTGGCAAATTTTAATGAAACTGACAACAAACAATCGATTATTTATTTCATAAAATGTCATCACTGAATTATTCAATCAAAACTTGATTTAAATGATATTAAAGAAATAAGTTGTGATAACCGATTAGAGAGAGGAAAGTGCAAATCAATTTTGTCTATCACCGATCTCAATATTGACGGAAGCTTCTAGAACATGTGAAATGTCCAGAGTTATCTCCCTTTTGCTACATCGTTTTAATCAAGAAATAATTGTAAATAATGTAATTAACGGGTTATTAAATTAAATAGGTTTACAACAAATGATGCTAGATAAATTATAATACAATTAAACAATAGTTTGAGAAAATTGAGCGAAGTACTTTGAAATTAGGCCAATCAAAATTTTTCTCTGTTAAGCGTCCACCCATATTTCAAGAACCTAGCTACCTATTCGCAAAAAAGCACACCAGTCAAAAACAAGAGGCCCAGGGGCCACATCACTCACATGAGCAATTGGCTAGAAAAAAAGCACATATCAGATCAGAACTGAAAGTTTACTGAGGGCGAGGGGGGAGGGGGCTTGAATTTTAAACCCCCAGGGGGTCATGATTTAATCAAACTAGAATCTAAACTACCTGAGGATGATTCCCTATAAATATCACTAAGCATGGCTTTGGTATACTTGAAAAGAAGATTTTAAAAGTATTTCGTATATATTCCCATGTAAAACTTTTATCGGCCGTTTGGCCCCACCCTACCTCCGGGGGTCATGATTTGAACGAACTTGAATCTACACTACCTGAGGATGATTCCACATGAGTTTCATCTTTCCTGGCCTAGTGGTTCTTGAGAAGAAGATTTTTAAAGATTTTTCCTATATATTTCAAGGTTAAAGTTTGATTGGCGATTTTAGCCCCATCCTATCCCCGTGGGTCATGATTTAATCAAACTAGAATCTAAACTACCTGAGGATGATTCTACATGAGTTTCAACTTTCCTGGCCCAGTGGTTCTTTTTTTTTCCTATATATTCCAATGTTAAACTTTGATCGGCCATTTTGGTCCCACCCTACCCCCAGGGGTCATGATTTGAACAAACTTGAATCTACACTACCTGAAGATGATTCCATACGAGTTTCATCTTTCCTGGCCCAGTGGTTCTTGAGAAGAAAATGATAAAGATCTTTCCTATATATTCCTATGTAAAACTTTGATCGGCCATTTTGGCCCCACCCTACCCCCCGGGGTTATGATTTGAACAAATTTGAATCTACACTATCTGAGGATGATTCCACATGAGTTTCATCTTTCCTGACCCAGTGGTTCTTTAGAAGAAGATTTTTTAAAAATGCCATTCATTTTTCTCTAATTCATAATTATCTCCCCTTTGAAAAGTTCATGGCCCTTCATTTGAACAAACTTGAATCCCCCTCACCAAAGGATACTTTGTAGCAAGTTTGGTTGAAATTGGCCCAGTGGTTCTTGAGAAGAAGATAAAAATGTGAAAAGTTTACAACGACGACAACGACGACAACGACGACGACGACAACGACAACGACAACGACAGATTGTATAGTAGAGAAATATTTTTTTAACAATTAAGATGGGGAGTGCCTATGGTCCCAATTTATTTTAGCACATGTTTCACACCTCGAACAAAGGCTTTTTGCTGCTACCAAATCACATGGTACACCCCAAGCCTAAGCTTCATGGTTGGGTGACTCTGTCATTGTGTGCATAATTATTGAACCAATCATTACCAATGATAGGTTACAATTATGGAAACAGGGCAAGGTCACCAGACAATGAATAATGGACCTGATGTGCTACACAGTCAAAAAATATACACAGTTACATAAATTATTACAGGAACAGAGATCTCTCTCTCTCTCTTCCCTTGTCTTTCTTCCTGAATTATTCAGTTCTAACCAAAATGGAAACATGGAAAAAAAATGAAATTAATGTCAAAATTAAATGAGAAATTTGAGAAATTTCTTGTAATCTATTTAATTTTTAGGATTTACCATTTACATCGGTACTTACCGTACTTTCAGAATTATCGCATCAAAAAGTGGGAACAATAAAATTTTACTTACTATTTAATTTTTTCTTCGATTCCCATTAAACAGATATGGACTGATTAGGACACAGCAAAAAGTATATTTATGATTTTTAAAGATGTTCAAATACGTAGGAACCGTCCTATTGCTCAAGTAGTGTACATGTATATCCAACCGTCAACCTTCCTTTTCCTGCTTTTCGTTTTCTGTGGAATTCTTTGCTTTTCAGGAGGATATTATAAATTATAGCACCAAAATTTTTTTTTAATAATTTTACAAAACTAAAATGCTCCATACTTAAATCCATTTAAGTGACAGGACTATCTTCATACAGAGATTTTAGAATCTGTAGAAATGAACCTGTATTGTGTTTGAAAACTACTCACTGTAGAGCGTCAGCTAACAGGTAGATATTATCCCGAGGGTATTATCACATCTGGGCGTGTATAAAATGGCAGCAGTCAGGGTCAAACTATCGTTATTTTGATAAAATAATAAGAAACACACAAAGATTTGTAATTAAATAGACAGAGACACAAAGGGCTTAATTTCTCGTGTGAAGCGTGTACTAAGTATGTTATTAAACATTTCCCTCGCCATTCGATTTGGTCCCTCGCTTCTCTCGGCACCAAATCTCATGGTACTCAGGAAAATTTTACCAACATATACGCACATTTTATTTGATTAAATCTGAATTGTTTGTTTCATATGTAAATGAAAATTATGCATTGTAAAGTGATAGTGACTCTTTATGAAGTGCTCTCATCTGAGATGTACATCTCGGAGCAGGGCTCTTCGGGCAACGTTCTAAGAGAGAGAGAGAGAGAGAGAGAGAGAGAGACTGTACGATCAAAAGCCACATATTTGATCAAGGTCCTCTATCGGGATCCATTTTACAATCATCAGCTGTACTATCTAACATTTACAGTAGTTTAAAATGAAATTTTTTAAAAGACTATTTACTCATACAGAAGAACACTTAGAAAGGCTACTCAGGAAAATTTTACCAACATATACGCACATTTTATTTACTTAAATCTGAATTGTTTGTTTCATATGTAAATGAAAATTATGCATTGTAAAGTGATAGTGACTCTTTATGAAGTGCTCTCATCTGAGATGTACATCTCGGAGCAGGGCTCTTCGGGCAACGTTCTAAGAGAGAGAGAGAGAGACTGTACGATCAAAAGCCACATATTTGATCAAGGTCCTCTATCGGGATCCATTTTACAATCATCAGCTGTACTATCTAACATTTTCAGTAGTTTAAAATGAAATTTTTTAAAAGACTGTTTACTCATACAGAAGAACACTTAGAAAGGGTACTCAGACATCGTCACTTCATGCAGCATGAACGTACTGATATTTACATAAACTACATTTACATATCTGATTTTCACACCATGTAGATATAGAGTTCTTGGATTAATTAAAAGAAAAAGTATTTCTACTTTATCATTTATGCACCCCATCTCACAGGAACAACTGAACTTGGTGCCACATCTTTCAAAAGTTTGGAAATTTCATAATTTTTTTTATTTCATCATGTTGTTGATTAATACCAAAGTGCAGATTTCAAAGCATTACATTATTTTCAGACTTTGTACACCCCCCCCTCCCCTAAGTACCCAGTCCCAGGGCCCGACAATTAACCATTTTGGAAGAAGCTGCTTTCTTTGACATGAATATGTAAAAAGATCATTGACATAATATCCAGGAGCAAAGGAAAAGATTTTCAAGGAATTCATGCATTTTCGCAATATAAACATAAAAGCCCCGCCCTTACACAAGAACCCTGACCCAGGGGCCCTGAAATCATATCCATGCAGCTAGATAGTTCATTGGTTTAATACCCAGATGCAGAAAAGAAGATGTTTTAAATATTTTATGCATTTTCACTATGTATTCAATAAAGCCCCACTCTAACACCAGAACCCCCAATCCTGGGCCATGAACTTCACAATTTCAGAAGAGGCAGCCTCATTCAATAAAACTATGTACTCGGTTAGTTTATTTAATACTTATGAACAGAGAAGAGGATTTTCAAAGAAATAATTCATTTTCACTATATAGCTCCGCCCTAGCACTAGAACGCCTGACCCAGGGCCATAATATTCACAATTTTAGAAGAGGCAGCTTTATTCAACATAACTATGCACTTGGTTAGTTTATTTAATATTAATAAACAGAGAAAAATAATTTCAAAGATTTTATTTATTTTCAGTATATAATTAATATAACCCCGCCTTGACACAAGAACCTCTGACCCTGGGGCAATGAGATTCCCAATTTTGTAAGAGGTTTAAGAGATTGTTTAAGAAAAAAAGTCCGCGTTTTCGTGAATGTTGCAGAATAACCTCCGAGGTCGAGAAATGTTGTTTGAAAGATAAAAGCCGAGGCGCTAGCCGAGGCTTTTATATTTCAAACAACATTTCGAGACCGAGGAGGTTATTCTGCATCATTCACGACAACAAGGACTTTATTTCTATTTTACCAAGTATGGTACAAACGCTAAATTAGGGATAATTGTTTCCTCTATAGAGAAACGAATTAGGTCACCATGTCTAGATTACGCTGTTTCATTTAACACCAAAGGTAAAATTTGTTTGCTTACCTGTACATAGAATGCAGACGATTTGAGCTTTCGTTACATTAAAAATAGCCTTATAAAATTACAAATATGTTCGTAATATGTATTGATCAGTTAAAAAGAATATACAATAACAAAATCATGTTCCTGTTTCACTGCTAAAATCACGTTGTTTAATGTGTAGGGAGGTCCGTGGAATAGCCCCGCTTAGCTATAAAAACCGACATTCATCAGCATCTTGATGCAATTTACAGTGTTTATACTGAAAAAGACGACACATCGATGCGGTCTAAACAAGTATTTCATCCTACAGCCAAACATGCAATTGAATTGCTAAGATTTGATTGATACGTGTTTCTGATCTGATAATTTTTTGATGACGTTCGTGATTTATTTAAGAAATGAATTTAATTTTTGAAGATTCATAAGGTTATAATGAATCTTCAACAAATTAAATTCATTTCTTATATTTACATTATTTTTCTGATGACTTTCCATAAATTTACACCGTTCAACTGTCATTTTTAAAACAAAACAGTGTGCACTATATTTTTCGAATTTTTGACGTCAAGAGCGGTATTATGACGTAACAATGGAGATATTCATGCTTATTTGTGATACATACCTAATGTAGTTAATGAGAAAATATACCGCATTTTATTTTGTAAAGAATCATAGGGGAAATTTATTGGAAATGTAAATATTGGAGAATAATGTCCCGCGGTTTCCTTTGAAGTTTACGATAATCGTGGTAGAATAGGTATTAAACTATACACTTGCAAGGGAGACCACTATATGTGGCATCATTTATTAAAAGCATGTTATTAAAAATCAGAGACATTTGGAACAATGAAGGCAACTGTTTTACACAAAATAGCATTATATTTAATAAAATGCTAGACAAAGGTGTTGGATATTTGAATATAATAAAATAAAAGCTGCTATATCCAAACCATTTTATCAAATAATGATAGGACAAAGCCTGGTCGATAATGATGAATCAAAAATCCCGTAAAAGTTGGAAAATAATTTTCACATTAACAGAGCTACTAATAAAGTAGTAAAATATGAAGATATTAGATTAAAAGGCATAAAAATCATCAATAAGAAAACAGTACCGAATTGTCAAGAAAAATGGGAAAAAATATTACAAATCAACATACAGTGGAATTTAGTTTGGGGAAGTATAACAAAAGTAAAAATAAAACATGGAATTCAAGAATTTCAATGGAAAAGAATCCGTAAAAATCTTGTACACTGAAGATAAATTATGCAAACTTGAAATGTCCAGTGGTATATGTAATTTATGTGTAAACCAAAGGGAAAATCAACAACATTTATTTTTTCATTGTAGGTTGGTCAAACCAACACTTTAATTAATAGAAGACACAATACTCAATGTGTTAGACCTAAATGAAAATATGGAGCTGGACCCACAAACAACAATTTTAGGCTACTAAAAGGAACCACTATTCTCAAGAATATTTATTAACACTTTAATATACATTTTTAGTGGTTTATATGGAAAACGAGAAACAAAGTTAAACATGAAAATGTAAAAGTAAATTATTTAAGTATAAACACTGCCTTAAAAGACGAAATCAAATCCAATTTGTCTTTACAATTTTACAACCCTTCGAACTGCCAACAAAAGGAGGATAATAAAAAAGAGAATTTACTAAAACTATTTAAATCAACAATAGAGTTTTTAGAAACTACCGGTAACTCTTAAACCTAATGCCAAATTATCATATTCATGTAGTAAGACTGTATAATGTGATGGGCACTTTTTGTTATAAAGAATATTATGAATGATTAAAACATACATGTAATAAAAACAAAATGTAAATTTCTTTTGTTTTAGATCTGAAATACTGTTGTAATATTCTTTTCTCACACATGTAAATTATGGACCCATACTGAAGGGTGACCTGGCCCTCAGTACAAGTAGCAGTGGGATTTGATGGACTCTTATTTTATTATACAAATTTCCACTGCAATAAGGGTCATAAATTATATTCAAATGTCACTAGTATTATTTCAAATATTAACAGTATCTTACGAAAAATATACGTCTGTAATTTTCTTTAATTTATTTTCTGTCATTGTTTTCACTGTACTGAAATTAAATAAACAAAGCAAAGATATTTATATAATTTATAATTTATAATAGTTAATTATTATGCACAAAATGATCACAGATGTTTGCGTCTCTGCTATTATGTATAGATTTTTACAATTGATATATTTTCAATATTTAAAACTATATCTGCTGTTAAAAAACTCTTTGTACACAATGTATTGTATGATATCCATATATTAAGTAAATGATTAAAAAAACATAACTATGCACTTGGTTAGTTTATTTAATACTCAGGAATAGAGAAGATTTTCAAAGAAATGATTTATTTTCACTATATAATCTATATAGCCCCGCCCTAGCACAAGAACCCCTGCCCCAGGGGCCATGATATTCACAAATTTAGAAGAGGCAGCCTTATTCAACATAACTATGCACTTGGTTAGTTTATTTTATGCCTTTGGACAGAAAAGAAGAATTTCAAAGAATGTATGCATTTTTAAAATATTATCTATACAGCCCCGCTCTAGCACTAGAACCCCTAACCCTGGGGCCATGAAATTTACAATTTGAGAAGAGGCAGTCATTTTCAACTCCCCTATGCACTTGGTTAGTTTATTTAGTTCCCAGGAGCAACAAAGAATAATTACAAAGAAAAATTTCAAAGAAATGATGCATTTTCACTATATAACCTTTTTAATCCCGCCCTAGTACTATAGAACCCCTGATCCTGGGGCCATGAATCTCTCAATTTTGGTAGAGAACTCAATGCTGATTATACTCATACCAATAGTTTGACTGCTTGATTTCCAGGAGTAAAGAAGAAGATTTTTAAAGATTGCACTAATTTTAGTGGATTGGGCCCCACCCCCAGGTTCCTGTGGGACAGGGACCATGAAATTTACAAACTTTTCTCCCCTTCACCCATAGATGCTATATACCAAAATAGGTTGAAATTTGTATAGTGGTGTCAGAGCTGAAAATGTTCAAATGTTAACGCACGACGAACGACAACAGACGAAAACGGAAAGCAATAGGTCACCTGAGTTTACTCAGGTGACCTCAAAATAAGACATCATTAAATAAATTGTTTCTTATATGTAATATGTAGAGATAATTTGAAAAGTATTTAAGATTTTAAAAAGCATCTTTCAAAAACAGCTAAATCCTTTAATTACAACGACACATTCTTCGGATTTTCATCTTATCTTAATGATAAACAAAAACAGCTAAATCCTTTAATTACAACGACACATTCTTCGGATTTTCATCTTATCTTAATGATAAACAAGACGCCCATGGGCCACATCGCTCACCCGAGGAGCATTAACTATGCCGTTCTATACCAGATTTCTCCCTTCGTAATACACACCGGTCATAATTTGGACAATAAAAAATCTATACTACCCTAGGATGCTTTCATACAAGTTTCAGACTTTTTTGCTCAGTAGGTCATGAGAAGAAGAATTTGAAATATTTTCCCTATTTATTTCAATGTAAAAGTTGGGTTTTCTATTACAGCCCCGCCCTACCCATGATTTGAAAAATATAAAATCTACATTTCCCGAGAATTCTTTCACATAAGTTTTAGTTTTTCTGGCCAAGTGGTTCTTGAGAAGAAGATTTAAAAAAAATCCTTTATATTTCAATGTAAACTTTGGATTCCAAATTGTGGCCTCAACCTACCCCGGGGGCCATAATTGAAACATACACTTCCCTAGAATGCTTTCACTTAAGTTTAAATTTTCCTGGCCCAGTGCTTCTTGAGAAAAACACTTTATTTTCTTATATATTTCAATGTTTAACTTTGATTCCCTATTGTGGCCCCGCCGTACCCTCAGGGGTCATGATTTGAATAATTTAGAATAAACACTGTCCCTGGATGCCTCTGCATACAAGGGTTTTTTCAAAGTTCGTGGATGATGTCAACATGTAGCTTCAAGAAATTTAAAATATGCTTAAAATTCTGTGTAAAAAATTGTTTTGTTGATGTGTGGTGTTTCATTTCATTCGATTTAATAGAAAGTAATTTATTTCATTTTGAAATCAATATGTTTTGTACCCGCGGAGCATACTAACAACAATGTAACGTCAAAAACAAAGCGTCAAGAATAACTTAAAAATACTATGCATATACATTTCAACAGTTTAATTTAATAATCACTTATTAAAAACCTTTTTCTAGCACTTGAAATTAATTTTTTAATTATTTGGAATTATTGTTAAAATATTTCTACTAATTTTGGTTAGAATTGACGTTAAATAAAAATGAGATGACAGGAGTCCACGAACTTTTCGAACAACCCTCGTAAGTCTCAGCTTTCATCGCCCAGTGGTTCTTTAGAAGATTTTTTTTTTAAATCCTATATATTTAAAGTACAATTTTGATTCCCCGTTTTTGGACCCGCCCAACATCCGGGGTCATTACTTGAACAATTTAAAATTTACAATACCATACTTCCACACAAGTTTCAGATTTTCCGGCCCAGTGGTTCTTGAGAAGAAGATTTATTAATGATCCCACCCTATATTTTTTACTTTTCCTGATTATCTCCCCCTTTTGAGGGGACTTTGTCTTTTATTTTAGCAATTTGAATTCCCCTTTACTCAAGGATGCTTTCTACAAAGTTTAGTGAAAATTGTCTTAGTGGCTCTTGAGAAGAAGTCGAAAATGTGAAAAGTTTACAGACGGGCGGATAGACGGACAGACGGATTTCGGCTCATGTGAGCTAAAACATTTTTGAAGATTTTCTTTAAAAGGTGCTTTAAGTTACTTTTTGTAGTAATTATGATTGAAAATATGAACGAAAAAATGTGTAAGAATTTATTTCAATAACTGGATAAAATACACCTACCTCCACGTCGGTCCAATCCTTCTAAAAGTTCTATTCGATATAAAAAAAAAACGATATTTATCAATTCTAATTCAAATTATGTGAATAATAAATGGGATATCTGTGTTCATAAAATGATGTTATGATTTTTTAAATGGTCTGAGTAAATCATTAAGAAAATAATGGTGGTTAACAGTACAAATTGAAAAAAAAATTATGTTTAGCATAAAACAGAAATACTATTTATCTATGAAACAAAAGTACTGAATAAGCAATCTTTATCATATTTGCTTAATTCACTTAATCATTATTTAGTAGATTTTATTATTGTAAGCCAAGAATAAGAAAAATCTCAAACCTATAGCATCTGCTAACGAAAAAAACAGATTCCTAGGTGTTTCCAATGCTGCTTCTAATATGAAAGAGAAAAAAAGGGAAATTAAATCATTGAAATTCGCCTTAAAAGAATAAACACAACTATTTAAATTAAAATTTATATGTACCAATTTAGCATTCTTTATTTTATTGTTTACAAAATCCCCCTTAGTTCACCCATCATTCTACTTATCTACTAATCATCAGTCTGGGGAGGGGGCTATAAAAGCAATGGTTCTTATGTTTAACATAACAGACCCGTGGGGAACTAGGGTTAGGAACTCCTCTTCAGAGAGGAACAAATATAAAAGCCCCCGACACCGGCCAGGGCACAGACCAATTCTATATATATATATATATATATATATATATATATATATATATATATATATATATATATATATATACATTTATAAGTTGATAAGTTAAATCCTTGGTACAGTAAAAAATACTTAAGTAAATAAAAACAGAAGGCTGCAGTCCAAATTAAATAAAATCTTTACTGTTAGCGCTTTCAGCTATGTTGGCTCTTCAGACAGTTATAAAAAATTCAAAACGTTGTCAAGAACGTGTCTAATGACGTCGTGATAACTTTAGCCATTATGACGTCACAATGTAGTCTGTGGTAGCGGCTGCATGAACTTTTTTTTGCGCAGTCAAAGAATGTATAATTAAAGCATAGAAATAAAATAAGTTTTGTGAATTATACATAATGTCATTTGCAATTCAGTTTTGGTTTAAGAAGTCTTATAAAGTAGTCCTTTTTGGTAACACGGGCGATTTCATCCGATGTCCACATTTTGTAAAACGGAAAAATCTTAAATTTCCCTTTACCACACTCGGCAAAATGTTCTGAACAATGGGTGCATCTGACAGTTTCGTCCCGTATATGTTGCTTGTGTACCCTCACTCGTGCGTTAAGTTGATTTGTCTGCCCTATATAATATTCGCCACAGGTTGGGCATGTTGCGCAGTAAATCAAATTTGAAGATTTACAATTCATACTGGTATTAGGTTTTAAAAACTTTCCCGTTTTTAAGTGTAATTTGTTCGCCCTCCTGAATGAAATCACATGTTCCACATCGGGGGTCACTACACTTTTTGACGACACTCTGGTTGCTAGAGGAAAATTTTGCTTTGGTTAATATCCTTTTCAGGTTTGGTGCTTGTCTTCTGCTGTTAATAATTGACGATTTGTCCAGAAGATTTTTCATGTTTTCAGATTGTTCTAATATTGGAAAAAATCGCTTTGCTGAATTGAGAATATTGTGGTTACGGGGGTTGTGAGTTATCACAAATGGAATATTCTCTTCGCCGTTTTCCTCTGGATGGCGAATATTTCGCAATTGGGTTATAGGTATGTCTTTTGCCCGGTTGATTCCGTCCTCAATAAGGTTCATTGGGTAATTTTGTCGCGTCAGGTGTTGTTTAAGTTCTTGGAGTCTTTTAAAGCGTAGAGAAAAATCGGTCACGATTGTACAAATACGTCTCGCCATATTGTATGGTATGTTCCTTTTTGTATGTGACGGATGGAAAGAGTGAAAGTCCAAATATTGATGGGTATCTGTTTCTTTACAGAATAGGTCTGTAGAAATATCCTCTCCGTTTTTTATTATAAGTATATCAAGGAAAGGAAGTGAGTCACGATTCATGTCACTTGTGAAATTAAAAGAATCGTGTAACTCATTTATGACCAAATGGAATTTTGCAAGATCCTCATCACTCTTTGTCCAAAAGATGAAGCAATCATCCAAGTACCTTTTCCAGTTCTCTTTAATGTACTACGTAAAGTCTAGATCAAATGTTTCCGGCAAATGTTGTAAAGGTTTTCTTCTAAAATTCCCATTACTAAACAGGCATATGTAGGGGCGACTTTGGTGCCCATGACAGTACCTTTGATTTGTAGATAATTTTCATCATCAAACAGAAAATTATTTTTCTCTAGTACAATTCTAAGTCCTTCTAAAATGAAGTTTCTATTGTCGATTTCTTCTGGATATTTATTCAACCAATATTTGATCGCCTCAATTCCTAACTCATGCGTAATATTAGTGTACAAGCTGGTAACATCAAAACTAAGAAGTAATGTTTCTCTTGGTACTGTTTGTGGAATATAGTTGAGGAAATCCATATCACCACGCACGTAACTGGTCACTTTGGTACACAGTGGTTTTAAGATTATATCTAGTAGATTGCTTACCGGTAATCTTTGTGTACTAGATGCGGGTCCTGCAATGATGTGCCTCAGTTTAAGATCATTTGGTCTAGGAAGTTTTATGTATGTAGAATTAAATTTCTTGACATTTTCCTGGATATCTTTGCATTTGTGTATTTTCGGAAGACCATACAAATGGCTAGTTTTAACTTAGAAATCCGTAAGGTATTCAATATCATTTTTCGTGATATTACCTTGGTACTTCTTTGTGAGTTTTTTTTATTTTGAGCATAGTGTGTCGATCTGTATTTTGCTCTAGTTTCTTATAGAACTGATTATCCTGGAGATGAGATAGGGATATTTCTTTATAATGTTCTCTGTCCATAATTACTATAGCACCTCCTTTATCGGCACTTTTTATGACAATTGTTTGGTCATTTTTAAGATTTTGCATTGCTTGATATTGATTATGTGAAATATTTGACGTTACCTTTTTTATCCGCCATGTTGGAGTGAGCTGCCTTTTTGAGACATGAGATATAATCCTCCAAATGTTTATCTCTATTAAGCGGTGGCCTGAAACCTTTTCTATTTTTAACTAGAGATATATCATCATCGGTTTTATTTTGAAAAAAAATCCTTCAAGCGTAATTTACGGCAGAATTCTTCTATGTCCTTAACGACATCAACCTTATCAGACTTTGGCGTAGGCGTGAATTTTAAACCATGTTCCAGAAGTTTTATTTCATCACTATTTAAGTCTCGTTGTGATAGGTTGATAATTTTTGGGTATTGTAGAATTATTGTTAATTATTTCTTCCGTTTCGTTTGGGACCAACCCTGTCCTAAAAAAGAATTCCTGGAATTCTGTGATGATTTACTCCTTGCGTCCCTCTGAGTTGTCCTCTGTTTAAAGGAAGAGTTCCTTGGAACTTAATTTGTTTCTTGTGTTGCGTTTCTCCACGAGTTTTTATGGTTTGCCTTATTGGGTGCATTTCTACCTCTAGCAAATAATCTTCGATCAATTCTGCGTTGATCATGTTCTCTGTTTTGACCATGCCTATGGTATTATTTTGACGACTTTGTTGAATTATTTTGGGGTCCACGGTGTGGTTTTCCTCTTCTCAGTGCATCCGCATATGATAGACGTTTTGGACCACTTTCTCTGTTCCTGGTGGTAGACCGATGTTCAGTACGTCGGTTGTTGTTCCCGATTATTTTGTTGTTTATTCTTTATTGCCGGTGCTCTTTTTATCTTTTTAGGCTTTATTGGTTCTTTCCTATAGTTGATCTCATATCGATTCAACCATGCAGATTTTGATTCCAATATCTTCTGAGATTTTTCCTCCTCCCGAGTAACATCGTTATTCCATAACTCCATCAGCTTTTTACAAACGTTGCCACTACTTCTTTTGTTTAATTCCTCCAGCATAATGGCGTCAGTATTTTCATACTTGTTTTTGTATTTCGGAACTCGGAGGCGAAGCAGTGTAATTTCGACTTCAAATCTTTGAAGTGCCAGGTTGATCCGGATTTTGGTTTCTTCACTTGGTTCTGTTGTTATTTCTCAACTCGGAATTTTCTAGGAAAAATAACATTTTCATAGTTTTTCCATTCCTTATAGGTGTCGGCTAAACTTTCGCTTTTTATGGCATTTCAATAGGCTTGTTCTCTTTGGTTTAGAAGTTTGAACCATAATCCTTTCATTTGGTTTCTCCTTTTGTAAGCTTCTTTTTCAATATTAAGATCACTCCACTCTTGAAATATTTCCTGCACATTTGTATTAGGAATTTCCCCCAAATGTATTCTCTATTTTCATTGTTCTCTAATTGTTCTCTATGTGACAGCAAAAGGTCCAATTTTTCTCTGTATTCAAGAGTTTGCTGCTCCATAGTCAGTAATGAAGTAGTAAAGTTATCGTATTTACTACAAAGAATTGATAATTTTCCGGAGATTTCTTCTAAAATCCTTTCTATCCCAGTATTTTCCGCTACTGATTTGGCTCTTGTCTGCGACATCCTGATCTTGTACCAGTCAAAAAATAAATGAATTTCTTTTCGAAATGTCCGATCTATTCATAGTAATTTTTGCATGCACGAGTGATTTGGCGCTTACTATGAATAGTGTTCCAGGCGTGTTTTTGGTCATTGCGAAGTTCGTTACAAGATTTCAAGGACATACGTTATAGTGTCCAGGATAAGAATATGTGCGATTCGGAGAAAAATGAATCACAGAACAATGTCCAAAACCCAATTATTTTAGAACCAAGGAATTCTGAAGATAGAGATTTTAACGCCACAGACGCAGTCAGGCTTTTCAACCGTCGTATTGAAACTGCACTAGAAAAACAACGAGTCGACATTGCATCTCAAATACAAGAAAAATTCCAGTATAAAAGTGCTGATTCCTGTGATTTACAGAGTGAAGGTAACAAACTACAATTCAAATTCAATGAAGAAAGGCTCCGAGCTCTGGATTTGATTGAGAAAAAGTTGTCTATAAACGACATTGGTGAAATTTTTGTAATCATTAACAAAGAAAAAGAAGCTTTACACCACAGGAATAAAATTCTGCGTATAGCCGATAAACATGGCTGGGATACCGTTAAAGAGTACACTGACTCTGATTTGCATGATAATCCTGAGGACGCATCTAAACTCCGTGCCGCTATTTCTAGAGCAGCCGCAAAGAAGAGAAGATACTTCTCTTACAGTAAAGAGCCTCAGTCGACCAAGCCCGGGATTTTCGACGGTCTCACCCCTAGACAGCTTTTTCGCGGGAGTGCGGGATTTCAGCAGTACACCGGGTACAACCAAAAGTATAACAACAGGGTCAATCCTTCATACTTCAGACCCAATTACCAAGTGCCGGGAAACAACGTC
The DNA here is from genome assembly GCF_032062105.1 of Saccostrea cuccullata. Taxonomy (NCBI): domain Eukaryota; kingdom Metazoa; phylum Mollusca; class Bivalvia; order Ostreida; family Ostreidae; genus Saccostrea; species Saccostrea cuccullata. The sequence continues at coordinate 61,602 of NW_026917984.1, read as the reverse complement.
ATTTGCCTGTACTGTCAACTCCCCGGGCATTTCGCAAATTCTGTCCCTACACAGACCTACAGCAAAGAGCACGGCCAATCAGAGTTCCCGAGGCCACAGCAACCTCAGATTCCACAGAACCCAGAAAACAGTAAAGTTGAGTATTGTGCTGAATTTTGTTTGCTCGATGTTAAGTCAGATTTTGAGAACACAAGTTCTGTAAAAAATCGCTTGAAAAACTCGCATTATTTTTGGAAAAATGTACTGAAACCTTCTGATTACATTCTGAATGTTGTAAAATACGGTTACAGATTAGAGTTTGAAAGTTTTCCTGAAACAATTTTTCTTAAAAATAACAAATCTGCTTTAGATAATTCAGGTTTTGTAGAAACTTCTATTCTTGATCTTTTGAAAAAAAATTTGGTTCTGGAATGCTTTCAAGCTCCTTTTTGTGTTAATCCATTAACAGTTTCCGTATCAGCGAACAAAAAGCAAATGTTGATACTGGATCTAAGACATGTTAATTCTTTCCTCATGAAAAGAAAGGTAAAATTTGAGGGGACAAAAGAAGGTTTAAACTTTGCTAAAAAAGGGAATTTTATGATAAAATTTGACTTAACCAGTGGGTACCATCATATTAATATTCACCCGGAGCATTATCAATATCTAGGGTTTTCTCGGAAAATTAAAGGGATTGTCTTCACAGTATTACCTTTTGGTTTAAGTTCTGCAGGATACATTTTCACAAAAAACATTAAGACCTTTAGTAGCACATTGGAGAGCTTGTTCTTTTCCTATAATTATGTACTTAGACGACGGTTGGTTATGCGACACAAAAGGAAATTGTATGTATATGTCAAACATCATTCAGGCGGATCTATCGCGCGCAGGTTTTCTTGTTAATCAGGAAAAAGGTGTATGGAAACCTTCTCAGAAATTAGACTGGTTGGGATTTGAGTGGGATATGTGTCAAGGTGTTATTAGCATTCCACATAACAAATTAGAAAACCTGCGTGTGAAGATCTTGAACATAAAAACTAAAAAGAACGTTTCAGTCAGGGATTTAGCGTCAGTTGTCGGCTCTATTATTTCTTTCAAGTTTGCTTTAGGTCCAATATGTCACATGTTTACAAGGCATCTTTCTATTGCTATTGGTCAAAAATCTTTTTGATATCAAATTATGGAAATACCTAAGCCGGCAGCCGACGAGTTAGATTTTTGGCTTGAAAATGTGTTGTACATGCCCAATAGAGTTATCTCTCCTTGGTTCCGCAGTCCAGACAGAATAGTGTTTCTGATGCGAGCGATTTCGCCGGAGCTGGCGTAATGCTCGATTCAAACAAAGAGTATTTTCACGCAATGTTGGACGATTTTGAAAAAACACAAAGTTCTACATACAGAGAATTAAAAACAGTTTTTCTTTTCATCAAGACATTTAGTCATGTACTGAGCAACAAATTTGTAAAGTTATACTCAGATAATCAAAATGTAATTAAAATTACACAAACAGGTAGCATGAAAGATGAATTGCAAAAATTAGCCTTTTCTATTTATTCCATGTGTCTGTTGAATAATATAGAATTATCTGTAGCGTAGATTCCCAGAGAACACAATGAAGAAACAGATTTTTATAGCAAGTTTTTCGACTTTGACGACTGGGGTGTAAATCAGAGTATTTTTAAATATTTTGATCGCATTTGGGGTCCATTTACTTGCGACACTTTTTCCTAGCTCTTTCAATTTCAAAGTCAATAAATTTTATTCCCAGTTTTGGACGCCAGGTACCAGTGGGGTTGATGCTTTTGCATTCGATTGGTCTCAGGATTTAAGTTAGTTAGTACCTCCGATACATTTGATTAGCAAATCTATTAATCATATCATTCATTGTGGTGCTAAGGGGGTATTAGTAGTACCTAAATGGAAATCTTCTGTTTTTTGGCCAGCTATTGTTGATATTTCAGGAAAATTTAGATGGTTTATTAAGAAATATGTTGAGTATGAAAAGCCTTCAAATTCTTTCAGCGCAGGTTCTGACAAAAATTGTATTTTCGCAGCAGAAAAGATTAGCAGTAATGTGCTTGTTTTAAAAATAGATGTTACGTCAAACTAATTTACATGTGCATATGAACATTTAATAAAGAGAGAGAGAGAGAGAGAGAGAGAGAGTAGAGATGACTGTTTTCTCTTAAGATTATGATGGATTTAGAACTATAATTATGTGAGGAGGACTGTACTCCCAAAGAGATGACTGTTTTCTCTTATATTAGACTTTGAATTATGCATGGTGGATAAAAGAGATAACTGTTTTCTCTTTATATATAGTTATATAGAGGACTGTACTCCGATATATATTGGATTGTGCGTTTATTTTTGTCGGTTTTTAAGCCATATTTCTTTAGATTGTATCTAATCATTAATTATTCTGATATATTAACAGATACTGCAGAACTGTCAAGGCCACTGGTGTGATGTTTTGAAGTTTAAACAACATCCTCAACTGGGTGCTCTAGTAGATTGGTTGCCTCAGGTCGTCAAGTGTGCGAAATCGGACTCAACAAATCAAAAAAATATGATTCTTACTTTAGACGATTTGAGAGTTGGTGTTTTCAACATCTTCCCGCTTCTGTGTCTACTGTTTCCCTCTTTCTCGGCAGCGTGATCCAGCAAAGAGTGTCGTCTTCAGTGTTAGATGCTTACTTTTATAGCATAAAGTGGATTCATTCTCAAGCATCTTGTGAAAATCCATGTGAAAATCAATTTCTAAAGCTTATTATTGAAGGCAGGAAAGAATTCTCTCAAAACCGGTGATTAAGAAAGAACCAATTACCACGGAAATTCTAACAAAACTCAAGGATGATTATTTTAAGGAACCGGAAAATGCTTTGAAGTTACGAACATTTCTCATGTGCCTATTGGGATTCTCTGGCTTTCTACGTTATAGTGAATTGTCAAATATTCGTTTGTGTGACATCAAATGGAAAGATGCGTACATAGAAATAAAGATCAAAAAGTAAAACTGATGTGTATAGAAGAGGGAACATAATTGTCATTGCAAAAACTGGGAATGATTTGTGTCCGATTTCTTGGTTAAACAAGAATATTGTTTAATTACAGCTGAACATTACTTCAAGTGATTATCTGTTTACACGTATAAATTTTATGAAATCTTTAGGGGTGTACAAGTCTTGTAATACGTCAAAACCTTTGTCTTACACTAAAGCAAGAGAAATTTTGTTATCTGCATTAAGCAGTATTGGCCTTGATAGTTCTAAGTATTCGTTGCATAGTTTGCGGAGGGGGGGGTGCTACATGTACCGCCGCTTCCAACAATAATGTCCCCGATAGGCTTCTTAAAGTTCATGGTCGATGGTCTACTGATAAAGCAAAGGATGTGTACATTGAAGAGAGTATTCAGAAAAAGCTTTATGTGTCAATGAATCTGGGTTTGTAGAAAATATTACTAAACACTTTTGTTTGATTGCGATCTTGTAACGAACGCACCTAACCTAAACTAATAGTTGTTGTTTTTCAAATTAGTCAAGAAAAGATTTATTTTCGGAGGAGTTTACGAGGGAGAAAATAAATGAATTTCTTTTCGTTTTTGAGTTTCGTTTTACGGAAATGTCCGATCTATTCATAGTAATTTTTGCATGCACGAGTGATTTGGCGCTTACTATAAATAGTGTTTCAGGCGTGTTTTTGGTCATTGCGAAGTTCGTTACAAGATTTCAAGGACATACATTTTCCATCCCATCCCCGCCCTACAAACTATGCAACGCATTATATGTAATTATTATATACGTGTACAGTTATGTTTTCTTGTTGATGAAGGTGTCAATTAATATTGTGTTACATATTTCGCCATTAAAATATATGATTATTGATATATTTATAAATGCGATCTTGTAACGAACGCACCTAACCTAAACTAATTGTTGTTGTTTTTCAAATTAGTCAAGAAAAGATTTATTTTCGAAGGAGTTTACGATGGAGAAAATAAGTTGATAAGTTAAATCCTTGGTACAGTAAAAAATATTTAAATAAACAAAAACAAAATGCTGCAGTCCAAATTAAATAAAATCTTTACTGTTAGCGCTTTCAGCCATGTTGGCTCTTCAGACAGTTGGGTACATCCCACTAATTATTTTTAGAATCGGTAGGAGAAGAAAGTAGTGCAGAAAAAATTACAAGTTCCTTAAATTGCAGACTTGCATAAAAAAAATTGGGCAGGTGTACTGAACTGAGCCTCACACTTGTTGATAAGGAGTATCTTTCCTACCTAAAAAGCTTTGAAAATGTAATTTATCAAGAAGATCAGTCGAATTATTTTGTGTATTATAACGCCAGTGAGAATTCTGAAATTCCCCTACTTTCACTTTCATTTTTAGAGGTTCCCGCAGACAGACGCATTTTGCCGGAAAACGAATCTGACATGCCACCTCGAGATTTTAACCAAGGAAAGACAAGTTGATGTGCTTTGATTTGAGGGGTCACTCACTACCGAACGAAAATTAGGGACATCGCTATGAGAAGGAACGTTACCATTGTCGCCTATGGACAAACAATTAGTGGACTGTACCCAGATGAGTAAATTTGCATTGGTATAAAACTTGCTTTGAAACAAATGATTCTATATAGGATTATAAAGGCTTATAACTTTTTCATTCATAGTCCAAATTTCATGAATGATACATCAATGGACAGGAAATAATCAGTACTTTTTTATTTTACTACTTTCGGCGTATTTGTGAACTTCATTTTTTTGTCATTTCTGGAGAAACTAGGAATTCGAGGGTGAAAAGTGGTCATATTTTGTGCGGAAATACATAAATTTTTTAAAATAAGTGAAATTGACCCAATTAAGTGCATGATTATGATTTGACTCTATGTATTTAAAGATATGACGGTGATTAGAATGGTATAAATGTGTTAATAGGCTAATATTTGACTCAAAACTTGGGTGCAGTTTTGGCTAGATTGGAGCATTTTTTAAGGATATTACACATAGAACTGTAAATGCTGTAAAATCTTAATTAATTGTTGAATTTTCATGAAACTTGGCATGATGTCTCTACTTATGCTCTAGATTGAAAAACAGTGTGAAATATTTGTAAAATCCAAAAAATGCTTTTTCATATTGGGTACATCCCACTAATTATTTTTAGAATCGGTAGGAGAAGAAAGTAGTGCAGAAAAAATTACAAGTTCCTTAAATTGCAGACTTGCATAAAAAAAATTGGGCAGGTGTACTGAACTGAGCCTCACACTTGTTGATAAGGAGTATCTTTCCTACCTAAAAAGCTTTGAAAATGTAATTTATCAAGAAGATCAGTCGAATTATTTTGTGTATTATAACGCCAGTGAGAATTCTGAAATTCCCCTACTTTCACTTTCATTTTTAGAGGTTCCCGCAGACAGACGCATTTTGCCGGAAAACGAATCTGACATGCCACCTCGAGATTTTAACCAAGGAAAGACAAGTTGATGTGCTTTGATTTGAGGGGTCACTCACTACCGAACGAAAATTAGGGACATCGCTATGAGAAGGAACGTTACCATTGTCGCCTATGGAAAAACAATTAGTGGACTGTACCCATATTAGGAAGCCTATAAGTAAGTGAAAGATGTCATAAATCTTGAATTTATTTCAAAGTTGTTGTTTTCTATTATTTTTAATTGTTCAAATTTATGAAAAAAACAATTCTTTTATTGTTGATACACATTTTTAAACAAATTGATTCATAAATAAAGTGTCTACCCCCCCCCCCCCCCCCCCCCCGGAACAGTCAGCATGTATCACCCATTGTTTACACATGTATCATGTAGATTAAATGTATTGATTTATATAATTTATTTATTCGGAATCGTAAATGTATAATTTGATTAAAAAGCAATTATGTAGAAATACATGCTCCACTGTGGTTTATTTTCAATACACAAAACTTCACAAATGAGTTCGGGATCGGTATTCAATCGGGGTCAAGGTCGAAGTGAAAGTGGACTTAGCAGAAAGTTATCAAAACTGTTCAGGGCAGTGTTAAGCAGTATATAGGTGATGGGCATTTGTATTTTACACAGGAGGTAAGAGGTATACCTTAGTACAATATTTGTAAATAACAATTTAATGTTTTTGGAACATGTCGATGATCGGCACATCACATATGCATACTTGACATACATCATTTCAATTCAGATCAGTTGCGCGGTCAAGCTGGGTACAGTTGTCTGGGAGTTAAACGATGTGTGTGAACATGCTCATTAACTGATTTTTCTCGGATTATTTAGCAATTGCATTACATATATTTGTTGAATGTTCAATCATTGTCAGTAAAACATGATTTTTACCTATTCTGCTGAATTAACTTAATTACCAATGTAAACAGTGTGATTTCAGGTGGGAGCAAATTAATCATTTTTTAAATTAATTAATTTCGAGTAATGGGCATAAAAGGAATATGGTAAAATTGTACGTGTTGAATGTCTGTGTGTCTGTCTGTCTGCAAATGTGATGTTGTACCATTTGTTGTATTGATTTTTTTTTTAGGTTCATGGTGATTGGTACAGGAAAAATATGTATTGAGGTGCATGCAGATGGTGTTTAAAACTATTGGCCAGCAAATGCACACCCATTTGAATACATCTTGAAAAAGAACCAGCAAAATGTGACAGTCGACAAAATATGTAAGTTTAAGTTTTGTAAAAAAAAAATTCATTGAAGTGGGGGGATGGTGGGGGTGAGGAAATTTACATATTAAATAGGTGATCAGAATGTGAAAGTATTTAGCTTTAACTAATCTGTACATGCACTGCTATATACATTTTGCAGCTCATATAGATTTTCTTTTCTTATTTAAGATTTTCAAATTAATTAGATCTACATCTTTGTTTTGTAAATTATGCATCATTCAGATTACACGGATATAAGAATTGAAATTTCATGAATATTTGACAGTCAAAATTATGCGATTTGTCAGGAAATTCAAAATTTCGTCTCATTTTCCTACAAATTACAAAAAGGTTACCATGGAAACAAAACAACTTTATTGAACTATTTATTTAATCTGCAACACCACATATTTTTATTTTTTAAAGTAGATAATAGTATATAAGCACTGATTTTGTCTTAAATGAAAAGTACGGGAAAAGTAATGATACACATGTATTGAGCTATCCATTTTTATGATGTCATTGTGACATCATAGATGAGTAAATTTGCATTGGTATAAAACTTGCTTTGAAACAAATGATTCTATATAGGATTATAAAGGCTTATAACTTTTTCATTCATAGTCCAAATTTCATGAATGATACATCAATGGACAGGAAATAATCAGTACTTTTTTATTTTACTACTTTCGGCGTATTTGTGAACTTCATTTTTTTGTCATTTCTGGAGAAACTATGGAATTAGAGGGTGAAAAGTGGTCATATTTTGTGCGGAAATACATAAATTTTTTAAAATAAGTGAAATTGACCCAATTAAGTGCATGATTATGATTTGACTATATGTATTTAAAGATATGAAGGTGATTAGAATGGTATAAATGTGTTAATAGGCTAAAATTTGACTCAAAACTTGGGTGCAGTTTTGGCTAGATTGGAGCATTTTTTAAGGATATTACACATAGAACTGTAAATGCTGTAAAATCTTAATTAATTGTTGAATTTTCATGAAACTTGGCATGATGTCTCTACTTATGCTCTAGATTGAAAAACAGTGTGAAATATTTGTAAAATCAAAAAAATGCTTTTTCATATTGGGTACATCCCACTAATTATTTTTAGAATCGGTAGGAGAAGAAAGTAGTGCAGAAAAAATTACAAGTTCCTTAAATTGCAGACTTGCATAAAAAAAATTGGGCAGGTGTACTGAACTGAGCCTCACACTTGTTGATAAGGAGTATCTTTCCTACCAAAAAAGCTTTGAAAATGTAATTTATCAAGAAGATCAGCCGAATTATTTTGTGTATTATAACGCCAGTGAGAATTCTGAAATTCCCCTACTTTCACTTTCATTTTTAGAGGTTCCCGCAGACAGACGCATTTTGCCGGAAAACGAATCTGACATGCCACCTCGAGATTTTAACCAAGGAAAGACAAGTTGATGTGCTTTGATTTGAGGGGTCACTCACTACCGAACGAAAATTAGGGACATCGCTGTGGGAAGAAACGTTAACATTGTCGCCTATGGGAAAACAATTAGTGGACTGTACCCATATTAGGAAGCCTGTAAGTAAGTGAAAGATGTCATAAATCTTGAATTTATTTCAGAGTTGTTGTTTTCTATTATTTTCAATTGTTCAAATTTATGAAAAAAACAATTCTTATATTGTTGATACACATTTTTAAACAAATTGATTCATAAATAAAGTGTCTAGCCCCCCCCCCCCCCCCCCACCCCCCGGAACAGTCTACATGTATCACCCATTGTTTACACATGTATCATGTAGATTAAATGTATCGATTTACATAATTTGTTTATTCAGAATCGTAAATGTATAATTTAATTAAGAAGCAATTATGTACAAGTACATGCTCCACTGTGGTTTATTTTCAATACACAAAAATTCACAAATGAGTTCGGGATCGGTATTCAATCAGGGTCAAGGTCGAAGTGAAAGTAGACTTAGCAGAAAGTTATCAAAACTGTTCAGGGCAGTGTTAAGCAGTGTATAGGTGATGGGCATTTGTTTATTTTACACAGGAGGTAAGAGGTATACCGTAGTACAATATTTGTAAATAACAATTTAATGTTTTTGGAACATTCGATGATCGGCACGTCACATACATGACATACATCATTTCAGATCAATTGCGCGGTCAAGCTGGGTACAGTTGTCTGGGAGTTAAACGATGTGTGTGAACATGCACATTAACTGATTTTTCTCATATTTTTTTAGCAATTGCATTACATGTATTTGTTGAATGTTCAATTATTGTCAGTAAAACATGATTTTTACCTATTCTGCTGAATTAACTTAATTACCAATGTAAACAGTGTGATTTCAGGTGGGAGCAAATTAATCATTTTTTAAATTAATTAATTTCAAATAATGGGCATAGAAGGAATATGGTAAAATTGTACGTGTTGAATGTCTGTGTGTCTGTTTGTCTGCAAATGTGATATTGTTCCATTTATTGTATTGATTTTTTTTTTTAGGTTCATGGTGATTGGTACAGGAAAAACATGAGGTCCATGCAGATGGTGTTTAAAACTATTGGCCAGCAAATGCACACCAATTGGAATACATCTTGAAAAAGAACCATCAAAATGTGACAGTCGGCAAAATATGTAAGTTTTAAGTTTTCTAAAAAAAAGTTTTCATTGAAGTGGGGGGATGGGGTGGGGGTGAGGAAATTTACATATTGAATAGGTGATCAGAATGTGAAAGTATTTAGCTATAACTAATCTGTACATGCACTGCTATATACATTTTGCAGCTCATATAGATTTTCTTTTCTTATTTAAGATTTTCAAATTAATTAGATCTACATCTTTTGTAAATTATGCATTATTAAGATTACATGGATATAAGAATTGAATTCCATGAATATTTGACAGTCAAAATTATGCGATTTGTCAGGAAATTCAAAATTTTGTCTCATTTTCCTACAAATTACAAAATGGTTACCGTGGAAACAAAACAACTTTAGTGAACTATTTATTTAATCTGCAAAACCACATATTTTTATTTTTTAAAGTAAATAATAGTATATAAGCACTGATTTTGTCTTAAATGAAAAGTACGGGAAAAGTAATGATACACATGTATTGAGCTATCCATTATTATGATGTCATTGTGACGTCATAGATGAGTAAATTTGCATTGGTATAAAAATTGCTTTGAAACAAATGATTCTATATAGGATTATAAAGGCTTATAACTTTTTCATTCATAGTCCAAATTTCATGAATGATACTTCAATGGACAGGACATAATCAGTACTTTTTTATTTTACTACTTTCGGGGTATTTGTGATCTTCATTTTTTTTTTTGTCATTTCTGGAGAAACTATGGATTAGAGGGTGAAAAGTGGTCATATTTTGTGCGGAAATACATTAATTTTTTTAAATAAGTGAAATTGACCCAATTAAGTGCTTGATTATGATTTGACTATGTGTATTTAAAGATATGAAGGTGATTAAGAATAGTATAAATGTGTTAATAGGCTAAAATTTGACTCAAAACTTGGGTGCAGTTTTGGCTATTTGATTTGGGTGCAGTTTTGGCTAGTTTTTTAAGGATATTACACATAGAACTGTAAATGCTGTAAAATCTTAATTAATCGTTGAATTTTCATGAAACTTGGCATGATGTCTCTACTTATGCTCTAGATTGACAAACAGTGTGAAATATTGTAAAATCAAAAAAATGCTTTTTCATATTGGGTACATCCCACTAATTATTTTTAGAATCGGTAGGAGAAGAAAGTAGTGCAGAAAAAATTACAAGTTCCTTAAATTGCAGACTTGCATAAAAAAAATTGGGCAGGTGTACTGAACTGAGCCTCACACTTGTTGATAAGGAGTATCTTTCCTACCAAAAAAGCTTTGAAAATGTAATTTATCAAGAAGATCAGCCGAATTATTTTGTGTATTATAACGCCAGTGAGAATTCTGAAATTCCCCTACTTTCACTTTCATTTTTAGAGGTTCCCGCAGACAGATGCATTTTGCCGGAAAACGAATCTGGCATGCCACCTCGAGATTTTAACCAAGGAAGGACAAGTTGATGTGCTTTGATTTGAGGGGTCACTCACTACCGAACGAAAATTAGGGACATCGCTGTGAAAAGAAACGTTAACATTGTCGCCTATGGGAAAACAATTAGTGGACTGTACCCATATTAGGAAGCCTGTAAGTAAGTGAAAGATGTCATAAATCTTGAATTTATTTCAGAGTTGTTGTTTTCTATTATTTTCAATTGTTCAAATTTATGAAAAAAACAATTCTTATATTGTTGATACACATTTTTAAACAAATTGATTCATAAATAAAGTGTCTAGCCCCCCCCCCCCACCCCCCGGAACAGTCTACATGTATCACCCATTGTTTACACATGTATCATGTAGATTAAATGTATCGATTTACATAATTTGTTTATTCAGAATCGTAAATGTATAATTTAATTAAGAAGCAATTATGTACAAGTACATGCTCCACTGTGGTTTATTTTCAATACACAAAAATTCACAAATGAGTTCGGGATCGGTATTCAATCAGGGTCAAGGTCGAAGTGAAAGTAGACTTAGCAGAAAGTTATCAAAACTGTTCAGGGCAGTGTTAAGCAGTGTATAGGTGATGGGCATTTGTATTTTACACAGGAGGTAAGAGGTATACCGTAGTACAATATTTGTAAATAACAATTTAATGTTTTTGGAACATTCGATGATCGGCACGTCACATACATGACATACATCATTTCAGATCAATTGCGCGGTCAAGCTGGGTACAGTTGTCTGGGAGTTAAACGATGTGTGTGAACATGCACATTAACTGATTTTTCTCATATTTTTTTAGCAATTGCATTACATGTATTTGTTGAATGTTCAATTATTGTCAGTAAAACATGATTTTTACCTATTCTGCTGAATTAACTTAATTACCAATGTAAACAGTGTGATTTCAGGTGGGAGCAAATTAATCATTTTTTAAATTAATTAATTTCAAATAATGGGCATAGAAGGAATATGGTAAAATTGTACGTGTTGAATGTCTGTGTGTCTGTTTGTCTGCAAATGTGATATTGTTCCATTTATTGTATTGATTTTTTTTTTAGGTTCATGGTGATTGGTACAGGAAAAACATGAGGTCCATGCAGATGGTGTTTAAAACTATTGGCCAGCAAATGCACACCAATTGGAATACATCTTGAAAAAGAACCAGCAAAATGTGACAGTCGGCAAAATATGTAAGTTTTAAGTTTTCTAAAAAAAAGTTTTCATTGAAGTGGGGGGATGGGGTGGGGGTGAGGAAATTTACATATTGAATAGGTGATCAGAATGTGAAAGTATTTAGCTATAACTAATCTGTACATGCACTGCTATATACATTTTGCAGCTCATATAGATTTTCTTTTCTTATTTAAGATTTTCAAATTAATTAGATCTACATCTTTTGTAAATTATGCATTATTAAGATTACATGGATATAAGAATTGAATTTCATGAATATTTGACAGTCAAAATTATGCGATTTGTCAGGAAATTCAAAATTTTGTCTCATTTTCCTACAAATTACAAAATGGTTACCGTGGAAACAAAACAACTTTAGTGAACTATTTATTTAATCTGCAAAACCACATATTTTTATTTTTTAAAGTAAATAATAGTATATAAGCACTGATTTTGTCTTAAATGAAAAGTACGGGAAAAGTAATGATACACATGTATTGAGCTATCCATTATTATGATGTCATTGTGACGTCATAGATGAGTAAATTTGCATTGGTATAAAAATTGCTTTGAAACAAATGATTCTATATAGGATTATAAAGGCTTATAACTTTTTCATTCATAGTCCAAATTTCATGAATGATACTTCAATGGACAGGACATAATCAGTACTTTTTTATTTTACTACTTTCGGGGTATTTGTGATCTTCATTTTTTTTTTGTCATTTCTGGAGAAACTATGGATTAGAGGGTGAAAAGTGGTCATATTTTGTGCGGAAATACATTAATTTTTTTAAATAAGTGAAATTGACCCAATTAAGTGCTTGATTATGATTTGACTATGTGTATTTAAAGATATGAAGGTGATTAAGAATAGTATAAATGTGTTAATAGGCTAAAATTTGACTCAAAACTTGGGTGCAGTTTTGGCTAGATTGGAGCGTTTTTTAAGGATATTACACATAGAACTGTAAATGCTGTAAAATCTTAATTAATCGTTGAATTTTCATGAAACTTGGCATGATGTCTCTACTTATGCTCTAGATTGACAAACAGTGTGAAATATTGTAAAATCAAAAAAATGCTTTTTCATATTGGGTACATCCCACTAATTATTTTTAGAATCGGTAGGAGAAGAAAGTAGTGCAGAAAAAATTACAAGTTCCTTAAATTGCAGACTTGCATAAAAAAAATTGGGCAGGTGTACTGAACTGAGCCTCACACTTGTTGATAAGGAGTATCTTTCCTACCAAAAAAGCTTTGAAAATGTAATTTATCAAGAAGATCAGGAATTATTTTGTGTATTATAACGCCAGTGAGAATTCTGAAATTCCCCTACTTTCACTTTCATTTTTAGAGGTTCCCGCAGACAGATGCATTTTGCCGGAAAACGAATCTGGCATGCCACCTCGAGATTTTAACCAAGGAAGGACAAGTTGATGTGCTTTGATTTGAGGGGTCACTCACTACCGAACGAAAATTAGGGACATCGCTGTGAAAAGAAACGTTAACATTGTCGCCTATGGGAAAACAATTAGTGGACTGTACCCATATTAGGAAGCCTGTAAGTAAGTGAAAGATGTCATAAATCTTGAATTTATTTCAGAGTTGTTGTTTTCTATTATTTTCAATTGTTCAAATTTATGAAAAAAACAATTCTTATATTGTTGATACACATTTTTAAACAAATTGATTCATAAATAAAGTGTCTAGCCCCCCCCCCCCACCCCCCGGAACAGTCTACATGTATCACCCATTGTTTACACATGTATCATGTAGATTAAATGTATCGATTTACATAATTTGTTTATTCAGAATCGTAAATGTATAATTTAATTAAGAAGCAATTATGTACAAGTACATGCTCCACTGTGGTTTATTTTCAATACACAAAAATTCACAAATGAGTTCGGGATCGGTATTCAATCAGGGTCAAGGTCGAAGTGAAAGTAGACTTAGCAGAAAGTTATCAAAACTGTTCAGGGCAGTGTTAAGCAGTGTATAGGTGATGGGCATTTGTATTTTACACAGGAGGTAAGAGGTATACCGTAGTACAATATTTGTAAATAACAATTTAATGTTTTTGGAACATTCGATGATCGGCACGTCACATACATGACATACATCATTTCAGATCAATTGCGCGGTCAAGCTGGGTACAGTTGTCTGGGAGTTAAACGATGTGTGTGAACATGCACATTAACTGATTTTTCTCATATTTTTTTAGCAATTGCATTACATGTATTTGTTGAATGTTCAATTATTGTCAGTAAAACATGATTTTTACCTATTCTGCTGAATTAACTTAATTACCAATGTAAACAGTGTGATTTCAGGTGGGAGCAAATTAATCATTTTTTAAATTAATTAATTTCAAATAATGGGCATAGAAGGAATATGGTAAAATTGTACGTGTTGAATGTCTGTGTGTCTGTTTGTCTGCAAATGTGATATTGTTCCATTTATTGTATTGATTTTTTTTTTTAGGTTCATGGTGATTGGTACAGGAAAAACATGAGGTCCATGCAGATGGTGTTTAAAACTATTGGCCAGCAAATGCACACCAATTGGAATACATCTTGAAAAAGAACCAGCAAAATGTGACAGTCGGCAAAATATGTAAGTTTTAAGTTTTCTAAAAAAAAGTTTTCATTGAAGTGGGGGGATGGGGTGGGGGTGAGGAAATTTACATATTGAATAGGTGATCAGAATGTGAAAGTATTTAGCTATAACTAATCTGTACATGCACTGCTATATACATTTTGCAGCTCATATAGATTTTCTTTTCTTATTTAAGATTTTCAAATTAATTAGATCTACATCTTTTGTAAATTATGCATTATTAAGATTACATGGATATAAGAATTGAATTCCATGAATATTTGACAGTCAAAATTATGCGATTTGTCAGGAAATTCAAAATTTTGTCTCATTTTCCTACAAATTACAAAATGGTTACCGTGGAAACAAAACAACTTTAGTGAACTATTTATTTAATCTGCAAAACCACATATTTTTATTTTTTAAAGTAAATAATAGTATATAAGCACTGATTTTGTCTTAAATGAAAAGTACGGGAAAAGTAATGATACACATGTATTGAGCTATCCATTATTATGATGTCATTGTGACGTCATAGATGAGTAAATTTGCATTGGTATAAAAATTGCTTTGAAACAAATGATTCTATATAGGATTATAAAGGCTTATAACTTTTTCATTCATAGTCCAAATTTCATGAATGATACTTCAATGGACAGGACATAATCAGTACTTTTTTATTTTACTACTTTCGGGGTATTTGTGATCTTCATTTTTTTTTTGTCATTTCTGGAGAAACTATGGATTAGAGGGTGAAAAGTGGTCATATTTTGTGCGGAAATACATTAATTTTTTTAAATAAGTGAAATTGACCCAATTAAGTGCTTGATTATGATTTGACTATGTGTATTTAAAGATATGAAGGTGATTAAGAATAGTATAAATGTGTTAATAGGCTAAAATTTGACTCAAAACTTGGGTGCAGTTTTGGCTAGATTGGAGCGTTTTTTAAGGATATTACACATAGAACTGTAAATGCTGTAAAATCTTAATTAATCGTTGAATTTTCATGAAACTTGGCATGATGTCTCTACTTATGCTCTAGATTGACAAACAGTGTGAAATATTGTAAAATCAAAAAAATGCTTTTTCATATTGGGTACATCCCACTAATTATTTTTAGAATCGGTAGGAGAAGAAAGTAGTGCAGAAAAAATTACAAGTTCCTTAAATTGCAGACTTGCATAAAAAAAATTGGGCAGGTGTACTGAACTGAGCCTCACACTTGTTGATAAGGAGTATCTTTCCTACCAAAAAAGCTTTGAAAATGTAATTTATCAAGAAGATCAGCCGAATTATTTTGTGTATTATAACGCCAGTGAGAATTCTGAAATTCCCCTACTTTCACTTTCATTTTTAGAGGTTCCCGCAGACAGATGCATTTTGCCGGAAAACGAATCTGGCATGCCACCTCGAGATTTTAACCAAGGAAGGACAAGTTGATGTGCTTTGATTTGAGGGGTCATTCACTACCGAACGAAAATTAGGGACATCGCTGTGAAAAGAAACGTTAACATTGTCGCCTATGGGAAAACAATTAGTGGACTGTACCCATTTAACTTACTTTTGTATTTAATATATACTTATTTAAACAGGAGTACATGTTAAAAAATGTTTTGACAGTTACTGAGTAAAATGAGATTTTTATTTTCTTTCTTCGTTTACTTATGTTCATTACATCTAGCGCTTATAATTAAATCCGCTTACGATACATCAATGAATTATTTAACGTTTAATTTGCATCATCTTATTTATAAAATAAACTATACATAATTAATTATCTTTTTTAAATAAATCGTTGATGTTTTTTTTTAAGCAGTGGTATGTCCAGGCGGTAAAACCTCGAAAATTACACTTTTTTGAACAAGTGTAACTGAGGAAAAAAAACTATATTTTATATATATGAGCAAATGTCATACAAAAATGCCGTTAATTCACTCATGCGGTTTTACAATATTATACCGTAAAATTTGCAATTTTAGCCCCATTCTGTAAGTTATATGAAATTTAATAGTAATTTTTATATGAAATTTTCAAACAATTTATGAATTGTAATGACGACAGAAAGGGGGATGGGTTTTTTTTTCCAAACATGCTATTAAGTTTCACCCAATAGAAAAACTGGCATAGACCTATCTAGGAAATATCTAAATGGGTCATTGAAAAATAAAATGCATACAAATTACTTCTTATTAGATATAGAAAAAGATTAGAGATATGAGAAATGAAGAGTTAATGTCGATTTGTAGTAAGGGTGTTCAAGGTTTGTCACGTAAAAAGGTGACGTTGATAATGTGTGATAGATGTCGAACGCCGACAAGCAAATATGCTGTTATAATTAAGTTAAATCTTCACCACGTACAGATCTATTTACATTATACATGTAATATGCATTGAAATTAGCTATTCCTGACATTTTAATTTATATAAACAAGAGGAGTTTGAATCTTTACTTTACTCCAAAGAACCTCATCAAGATAAGTGTATGAGTTAGAGAATGTGGTCATTGAGAAGCAATGACGTCATTCAACTATATGGCGACTGCACCGGGTGAACAAATAACGTCTTTTTATATATGATAATTTGGTTAATATTTAAGGTATCAAGCTGACATTTTCAACATTTTTCTAACTTTTGTTGCTGTATGTTCCTTAACAATTGTGTAAGCATTTATTTCATAGCAATAATTTTGCCGCATTTGTCTTCGAACTTTTTGAACATCTCTCTTAGTGTAATTAAAAGCCATTCTCTGTAAGCATTTAAACTCTTATATAGGGAGTGTGGCACGCATGGTCTTGGATTTATATGAAACTTGGCATACATTCCTAGTTTAATGTATGTAACTAAAATTCATAATAAAATTGTTGCTGTGGTCCATGGTTACCATGGCAACCAACATACATTTTTATGGCCTAAAAATTGCTAAAATTGTAATGGAAAATGACCCTTTTTGACTTATTAAATGTCTTTAATGGAACAAACTATTATCAGGACTTTACCTTTTTGCCAAAATAAATCATTTTACAGTGCTTTAGAAATTTTTTAGTAATTCAGTAACTTGACCCCATAGAAAAAATATCCCTCGTTTATAGATAGGATTTTTCTTGGGGAAAATTGAAGATTTTAGGCTCCTTTGAAAAGCCTGGTATAAAGTTTTGCGAACAGTTGGGTAAAAATTAATACACTGGTTTGAAAGTCCATATATAGTTATAATATTTAGTACAGAGAACAACTTGGTATTCATATTTAGTTTTCATGTTACCATGGTTACCCTAAGATGACACAACTGACAAAATTTGATGATTTCGAGCCAATCAAAACCAGATATAATTAATTATAGCCATAAAATACCAAAAGTAGTTCACCGTGACCTACTTTTTGGTCGATGTTCTCTGAAAACCCAAGATGCCTAAATTGAAAAATTGGATGATTCTAAGCTAATAAGTACCTGAGATATTCAAAAGTAGGTCACCGCGACCTACTTTTTGATCGACATTCTCCGAAAGTCCAAGATGCCACAACTGACAAAGTTTGATTATTTCTCTAAGCCAATAAGAGCCTGAGATACTTAAATATAGTCATAAATGTCGAAAGTAGGTCACCATGACCTACTTTTTGGTCGGCAATCTCCAAAAACCCAAGATGCATCAACGGACAAAGTTTGATGATTTTACGTCAATAAGTATCCGAGATACTTATATGTAGCCACAAAACCGCAAAAGTAGGTCACCATGACCTAATGTTTGGTCGTCACTTTCCAAAAACCCAAGATGCATTAACTGACAAAGTTTAATGTTTCTAAGCCAAAAAGTACCGGAGATACTTTATTAAAGCCGTAAAATGTCAAAAGTAGGTCACTGTGACCTACTTTTTGGTTGCCACTCTCCGAAAACCCAAGATGCATCAACTAATACTTACAAGATTTGTTGATTTAAAGCCAGTAAATACCAAAGATACTTAAATATAGCCATAGAATGTCGAAAGTAGGTCATCGTTACCTACATTTTGGTCGACATCGAAAGATGCATCTACTGACCAAGTTTGATGATCGTAGGTCTGATGGTAATCAAAATATGCCTTTCAAACAACTGGAAAACAAATCCCTGCAAAATTTAAAAAGTAGGTCACAGTGACTAACTTTTTAATAAATAGGTTTTAAGGTCCAAAGATGCATCAACTAACAAGTTTTGATGATTCTAAACCTCTCGGTGTCTCAAATAATGGGAATAAATGTTTTAGAAAGATTAGTCATAAAGTTCAAAAAGTAGGTCACGATGACCTACATTTAAATTGACGTTGCTCGAAGACAAAGTTTGATGATCATAGGCCTTAAAGTCTCCAAAATATGCCTTCAAATCAATTTGGAAACAAATGCCCGCAAAATTTGAAAAGTAGGTCACTGTGACCTACTTTTGAGTTAACATGATGTGAAGTCCTAAGATGCATCAACTTACAAGATTTGATGACCCTAGTCCTTATAGTATAAGTAAGCAAAATATAAACGTTTGTATTAATTGTAAGTTTAGTTCAACTTTGAAGTGACTTTGAGACCACTTCTTTTGCCACAGGGTAATTCCCCGTGCAAATTTTTATCTTCCACATATCCTGATCCTTGTATGTAAGTTTGGTAAAAAAAAAACTACCCGGTGGTTCTGGAGAAGATTTTTTGGCAACCAGTACTTTTGGTTTTGTTTTCCTGTTTATCTCCCCTTGTTTAAGGGTCCCAATCCTTATTTTAGTATAAATGGTAGCGCTGAGGCCAAGGATACCCCGTGCCAAATTTGACACTGATTGGCCAAGGCTAAGGGTTCTTGAGTTCTGGCCAATATTCTAACAAGAGGCCAACGGGCCTATAGGTCACCTGAGATTCGTGTAACAACTTTCCAACAATTGCATTTGGTTTGTGTTTTAAACCAGAGGCCATGAAATTCACAATTTTGAAAGAGGCACCATAGCTCATCAGAATTATACACTTATCACTTCTTACTAGATAGTCACTTAACACCCATAGGTAGATCAGAGTAACTAAGAGAAAATACACTTCCACTCTAAACCAGTTGTGCACCCCACCCTATCCCACAGGAACCACTGACCCTGGAGCCACATATTTCAAAATTTTTAAAATTTTATCATAAATGTTATTTCATCAAATATAGTTGATTAATACTAATGAGCAGATTTCAAAGCATTAATTTATTTTCAGACCCAGGGGGCATGAAATTAAACATTTTGCTAGATGCACCTTTCCTCATCATAAATATATATATATATATATATATATATATATATATATATATATATATATATATATATATATATATATATATATATATATAAGCACTAAAAAACCAACAACACTGTATATCCTAAATGTCGGATCTACCAAGTAGATACAAGGTCACGGATTGAAATTTATATAAAGCACTAAAATGACCAACGACACGAACAATAAAAATTGTCAAATTTTCGGGACGCCCTGTCCCTTCCTCAGGACAAAGAAAAAAGTTAAAAAGTCATAAGAACAAAGGAAAAATAGAAACAAAAACAACTAGCACTACTACTAAACTACTAAACACTAGATATTTACATACTTAATTACATGTTGAATTCGAGATTTTTAAGAACAATAATAAAGAAAGAAATCCGGACCGCTATGAAATGCGTCCGGTCTATCGGGTATACTCGGGTGAAGTGCGATTTACATAATTGAACGAATTAATTATGCTAATTAATTACGACAATCAGTAAATCGTACATTGTTTCATTCTCTCAAAATGGCGTAACTTTACTTAATAAAGAATAATCAAAGAAAAATAAGATGACAGGGATATTTAAACATATGAATTATGATCCATTATAAATTTTGAAATATTTAAAGACTTATTACCGGGAAGAAATAATTAACAAAGGCGAAAGCAATACATAGTTATGTGGGTTGTTCGAGAGTTGGTGACGCAAATTGACTGTAGAGTTTACACTAAATTGAGAGAATAATCTTGTTTAGTATCATCAGGAATTGGGTCTAGTTTACGTTCATTCTGGTGAAGTCATTCAGTTTGTTAATACCATTAGGGCGGAATGACTTCAATCTGTGCATCCAGAACTTTTCTTTGCTTTTTCTCTGAGCATCTGTCCATCTTGGGTTATGGTCAATCACCACTACTGTCATGTCCTCCCATTTGTGACCCTCAAGGTTGAAATGTTCCCCAACGGGTTCATTGAGTTTTTTGGTCCTAATGGTCGAACGGTGGTTATTGACTCTCCTGCGGAGATCTCCTGTTTCACCAATATACTGTTTGGAGCAAACTTTGCAACTGATGAGATAAATGCAGTTGTCAGTATGACAGGACAAATTCCCTAGTATTTTGTAGCTGCGGCCTGTGACAGGGCTGTTAAAACTGTCTGTGTCAGTACTGTGCTTACAAAGAAGACATCTTCTGTCAGAGCAAGTTTTAAAGCCCCCGTTAGGTAATGGGTTGTCCAGTCTGGTTCTTACTACCATGTCCTTTAGGTTCCTTGGGCGTCTGTATGCAGCCAATGGGGGTTCCTTAAAGACCTCTGCCATTCGTTTGTTTGAATGGAGAATTGGTAGGTTCTTTTGAAGAATACCGCTAAGGTTCTTAAGGACGGGATGGTATGTGGTTACCAGAGGGACCCTACCGCTATTGTCTTTCTCCTTGTAGCGTAATAGGTTTTGCCTGTCATGTCCTGCCATCTCATCAATAGCTGTTTGTACGGTGCGGGCATTGTAGCCTCTTTTGCATAAGTGAGACTTAAGAAGACCACTTTGCTCCTGATATAAGGCAGGGGACGAACAGATGCGTCGAATTCTGGTGGCTAGACCCTTAGGCACTCTCTTAAAAGTGTGTGGGGGATGACAGCTAGAGGGCATAACATATAGGTGGGAGTCTGTGGGTTTGGTGTGGAGACTGAATTCGATTTCACCATCAATCAGGGTAGATGTAGTATCTAGGAATACGTTTTTCGATTTAGATACGTCTACTGTAAATTTGATCGACTGATGAAAGGTGTTGGCAAACGTAATGAATGCCTCGAGGCTCTCGCGACATTCCACCCACTTCATCTCTATATCGTCAATGAAACACAACCAGCTATGGGGCCTAAATGGTGCTTGAAGTAACAAGTTGCGTTCCAGTCTGCCCATGAAGACATTGGCATAAGACGGTGCCATTTTCGTATCCATAGCAGTGCCATTAACCTGCAGGTAATGTTCTCCATTAAACTTGAAGTTGTTGAACTTGAGAAGCCTGTAGAGAAGTCTGGGATAGTAGATCCATACAAATTCCTTCTACAGAGTCCCTTGCTAAGCTCCTTGAACATGTTCTCAAGTTCAACAACTTCATGTTTAATGGAGAACATTACCTGCAGGTTAATGGCACTGCTATGGGTACGAAAATGGCACCGTCTTATGACAATGTCTTCATGGGCAGACTGGAACGCAACTTGTTACTTCAAGCACCATTTAGGCCCCATAGCTGGTTGCGTTTCATTGACGATATAGAGATGAAGTGGGTGGAATGTCGCGAGAGCCTCGAGGCATTCATTACGTTTGCCAACACCTTTCATCAGTCGATCAAATTTACAGTAGACGTATCTAAATCGAAAAACGTATTCCTAGATACTACATCTACCCTGATTGATGGTGAAATCGAATTCAGTCTCCACACCAAACCCACAGACTCCCACCTATATCTTATGCCCTCTAGCTGTCATCCCCCACACACTTTTAAGGGAGTGCCTAAGGGTCTAGCCACCAGAATTCGACGCATCTGTTCGTCCCCTGCCTTATATCAGGAGCAAAGTGGTCTTCTTAAGTCTCACTTATGCAAAAGAGGCTACAATGCCCGCACCGTACAAACAGCTATTGATGAGATGGCAGGACATGACAGGCAAAACCTATTACGCTACAAGGAGAAAGACAATAGCGGTAGGGTCCCTCTGGTAACCACATACCATCCCGTCCTTAAGAACCTTAGCGGTATTCTTCAAAAGAACCTACCAATTCTCCATTCAAACAAACGAATGGCAGAGGTCTTTAAGGAACCCCCATTGGCTGCATACAGACGCCCAGGGAACCTAAAGGACATGGTAGTAAGAACCAGACTGGACAACCCATTACCTAACGGGGGCTTTAAAACTTGCTCTGACAGAAGATGTCTTCTTTGTAAGCACAGTACTGACACAGACAGTTTTAACAGCCCTGTCACAGGCCGCAGCTACAAAATACTAGGGAATTTGTCCTGTCATACTGACAACTGCATTTATCTCAACAGTTGCAAAGTTTGCTCCAAACAGTATATTGGTGAAACAGGAGATCTCCGCAGGAGAGTCAATAACCACCGTTCGACCATTAGGACCAAAAAACTCAATGAACCCGTTGGGGAACATTTCAACCTTGAGGGTCACAAATGGGAGGACATGACAGTAGTGGTGATTGACCATAACCCAAGATGGACAGATGCTCAGAGAAAAAGCAAAGAAAAGTTCTGGATGCACAGATTGAAGTCATTCCGCCCTAATGGTATTAACAAACTGAATGACTTCACCAGAATGAACGTAAACTAGACCCAATTCCTGATGATACTAAACAAGATTATTCTCTCAATTTAGTGTAAACTCTACAGTCAATTTGCGTCACCAACTCTCGAACAACCCACATAACTATGTATTGCTTTCGCCTTTGTTAATTATTTCTTCCCGGTAATAAGTCTTTAAATATTTCAAAATTTATAATGGATCATAATTCATATGTTTAAATATCCCTGTCATCTTATTTTTCTTTGATTATTCTTTATTAAGTAAAGTTACGCCATTTTGAGAGAATGAAACAATGTACGATTTACTGATTGTCGTAATTAATTAGCATAATTAATTCGTTCAATTATGTAAATCGCACTTCACCCGAGTATACCCGATAGACCGGACGCATTTCATAGCGGTCCGGATTTCTTTCTTTATTATTGTTCTTAAAAATCTCGAATTCAACATGTAATTAAGTATGTAAATATCTAGTGTTTAGTAGTTTAGTAGTAGTGCTAGTTGTTTTTGTTTCTATTTTTCCTTTGTTCTTATGACTTTTTAACTTTTTTCTTTGTCCTGAGGAAGGGACAGGGCGTCCCGAAAATTTGACAATTTTTATTGTTCGTGTCGTTGGTCATTTTTAGTGCTTTATATATATATATATATATATATATATATATATATATATATATATATATATATATATATATATATATATATATATATATATATATAGATCATTTGCATAATACCCAGGAGCAAAGGAAAAGATTTTCAAACAATTCATGCATTTTCACTATGTAATCAAAAGAGCCCACTCCCTTTTAACCAAATAGCAAAACCCCTGACATAGGGGCCATGAAATTCATATATTTAGAAGAGTCACTCTTGCTCATTATAACTATGTACTTAGTTAGTTTATTTAATACCAAGGATCAGAGGAGAAAAAATACTGCATTTTCACTATATAATCTACATAGCCCCGCCCTAGCACTAGAACCCCTGACCCTGGGGCCAAAATATTCACAAATTTGGAAGAGGCACTTTTGCTCTTCATAACTATGTACTTAGTTTATTTAATATCCAGGAGTAGAGAAGAAGATTTTCAGAGATGTAATGCATTTTCACTATATAATCAATAGAGCCCCGCCCTAACACCAGAACCCCTGACCCTGGGGCCATGAAATTCACAAATTTGAAAGAGGCACTCTTGCTCATCATAACTATTCACTTAGTTTTATAAATACTCCAGAGCAGAGAAGAAGATTTTCAGAGATTCAATGCATTTTCACTATATAATCAATAGAGCCCCGCCCTAACACCAGAACCCCTGACCCTGTGGCCAAGAAATTGACAATTTTGGAAGAGGCACTCTTGCTCATCAAAACTATTTACTTTGTTAGTTTATTTAATACCCAGGAGCAGAGAAGAAGATTTTTAAAGAAATCATGCATTTTCACTATATAATCTATATAGCCCCACCCTAGCACTAGAACCCCTGACCCTTGGGCTATGAATTTCACAATTTTGGTAGAGGACTCAATGCTTATTACAATCATGCCAACAGTTTGACTGCTTGATGTCCAGGAGTAAGGAAGATTTTTTTAAGATTTTATAAGTTTTAGTTGTTTTGGCCCCACCCATCAGGCCCCTGCGGGGCAGGGACCATAAAATTAACAATTTTTGTTTCCCTTCACCCATAGATGCTGTATACCAAATTTGGTTGAAATTGGTTCACTGGTTTCAGAGAAGAAGCTGCAAATGTTCAAATGTTAACACACGACGGACGACGACGGACGAAAACGGATAGCAATAGGTCACCTGAGTGACTCAGGTGACCTAAAAAATTAATGCACACCGCACAAATGGCCATAGCATTAGCTCTTTGAGCCTTTGGCTCAGAAGAGCTAAAATCTTTCCCAAATATTGCATATTTTCAGAAAAAATCAACTTTATACACCGTTTCCATGGTACCTGCTCAACATTCATATGATCTAACTTTATTTTTTGAAGTAGTTTATGAGGTGTTACTTTCCAGCCAAATTTGAAAATAATCTGTGACTATGCCTGTCACAAAATTTAAGTGGTTACAAAGGATGGGTATTAATTAGCCCCTGGAAAACATGTTTGTATGTGAAAAAGAATATTTCATACCTTGAGAATCAAGTGTAAACTGTCATCTGAAATAATCTGAAAAGAGAAACAAGGAAAAGATATATCATTGAAGTAGAAATCATTTGAGGATACATGTATGATTGACAGAGATAATTGCTATGTGGAATCATTAAAATTTGTGGAGGCCACAAAGAGAAATATAATCCTGGAAAGTCACCACTCAATTTTTCAGGTATGAATACTATTATTCTATTATGATATTTTTGTCTATATACTGCAGTCATGTAATTGATTTATTCTTATTGTTTAATGCAGAGTCGGCAATAAATTGGTCATATCTTGGCTGTTGAAGCTTACGTCCGCGCTTGAAAGCTTTTGGGGTTTCTCCAAAGGCCCCATTTCAGCTTACTCTTTTTTTTATTGGAAACTCGGAGATATTTAATTAATTTTAAAAGCTTTTTGTTGTTTCTCCTTCATAAATCGTGTTTGTGAGTTTAAAAATTAACAGCATTAATTACTGTTTTGTTACTGCCGTCTCTCCCATTATCATTTGGAAGCCGGATGAACGTTCATAATTATTGAAAATTCTTTATTAATTCACTCTTTATGTTATTTCTTTAATAGATTGAATATATGAATTTGAAATTGAACTACCATGAAATCTAATGATTCCTCAGAAACGAATAAAATAAAAATTAAATGAATGATGGTATTTATCTTTCTAATAATTTTTTTTCTTTAATATCTTAATTCTTTATAAATCATCTTATGTGTTTCATTTTTTTTTTTTTTTTTTTTTTTTTTTTTGGATCGGTTAAAGCGATTTCTTGCACTTATAAATACGTTTTTATATAGCTCTGCTAAATTAAGGAATCTGTATTGAACTCCCTGATCCAGTAGAATCTGAACATAATCACTTCTATTGGCAATTAAGGCATCGAAAAGAAGTGTCTAAAACAAAAAAAAACAATGTCAAATTTAACATTTTAAGAAATTTCATATATTTTGAACAATTATTACACATGATAAAATTATGAAAAAGCTTACATGGCCGTTTTCTTTCATTAATCCTAACTGCTGCAGAAATTGGTACTCAAAATAAAAGTACAGTGGTAAGGATGTCGTTGAGGTGGATTTTGTATCCAAAACATAACCTCTTGATTTTCTGTCTCTCTTTTGTGCTGTTAATTTAGCCTTCTTTCTTGCTTCTACATCAGAACAATTTTTTTAATGATAAACTTTAAAGGGTTTTTCGAGAACTCGGTCATAACTTTTATCTGAACAAAATATCTTATCAAAGTTTCGTAGAACTGTTGAACAAACAATTCAAATTGTTTGAAGTTTAAAAATATTTTGGAACATTTCAATTTATTCAAAATTCTAAACTACTAGCCTAGGACAAAGGTAAATGTCCCAGGATAATTTACAAACACTACACTTGATAAGTACCTTTTTTTTGAATAGCACAAGAACATTATAAAATCATTGAGAATCTTTTTGTATCGTTTGCCAGATTGTGACATATTTCTGTATTCTTTGAAAAAAATGTAATTATAGAAGAAAATCCTCATATAAAAAATGATAGATAATACCCTGATAGACTGATAACAAAGCAATATATTCGTATTTTTGGGTGTACTCAGGATATGTTCAAAAGACAAACTCTGAAAATGCAGGAAAAAGGACATATTTAAAAATCAAGCCCTATATTTGTTTAAAATAACACAGATGGTTTTTGTGTAGAAGAAATTCTGACATGGGTAATATATGCTTTATGATCCAGAAACTATATGAACGAAGATGTGTTTGTGAAGCACCGAAGCCCCCGTATGGCATCTTTTGGCGAGGATTGAATTATCTCAAATGCATGACTCCAACGGTCAATTTAAAGGTGTTTTATCTAAATGGAGGTCTTGTTACAAGAAACACACCTGTGAAATATGATAGCCCTATTTTGTAATGTTCAAAATATATGACCAAGATTAAAGTTTTTAAAAAATGGGTAAAACTTTTGGTCAAGGTCAAAAATAGTAATACAAGCGGAAAGGTCTTGTCACAATGATTCACATGTATGAACAATGCAAATGATGAAAGCTCTAGCTCAAACTGTTAAAAAATATGGCCAAAGTTAAAATGTGGTATTTTGTCCCCCGCTATCACTAAAAGTGGGGGATATGAATTTGGGTCTGTCCGTCCATGTGTCCTTCTGTCCTTTCATCCGTCTGTCCGTCCTTTGTGTCTGTCTGTCTGAAATGCTTTCGTTACTGCACGATATTTCGAGAAGCCTTTAAGCCTTTGCTAGAAATTTTACACAGCAACTCCCTATGGTCAAAGGAAGGACCCTATCGAATTTGAGGTCAAAAGGTTAAAGGTCAAGGTCATAAATCAAAAATTTTTGTTATTACACTTGTTTTTCTGTGCGATTTTTCGAGAACCTTTTAAGCTTTCGAAATGAAATTTTGCATAAAAACTACCTGTTGCCTAAAGAAAAAGTCCAATTCAAGGTCGTAAATTAATGCATTCTGTCTGTGTGTAACACTATCGTTTTCGGGCGATAATTCCAGAAGATCTTGACCTTTTGCAAGAAAAAGTTGTACCAAAACTCCCTAGGGCCTCTCTCACTCCTCCCTTTTAATGTGCCCAGTTATTTTCTTCAATATACATGTATACTTTTAATAATTCTACAAATTCAGTGGGTCGGTAGATCAGACCGTACTCCCCCCCCCCACGCCCCCCCCCCCCCCCCCGAACTGCGCATGGTCTTTTTTTCCCCAAAGCAGGGGACATCAATTCTCCGAATTAGCTTGTTTTTATAAAAGGAGGTCAAATCCATAGTCAAGAGGTCAAATTTGCTATCAGCCATGGCAAAATCGTGTTACAAGGAATACACCTGTAAAATATGGAAGACATAGCCCCAGCTACTCAATATTTTTGTACTATGTTAAAGTTGACAAGAGACAGACAAAGAAACATACAAACAGACGGACAAGCCAAAAAAATACACCCCAGGATTTTTTCAATCCGGGGACATAGAAATCATGAGAGTTAATACAGTCAAAAAAAAAGAAAGATCCCTATTGCAGATTTTGTGAAAGCAAAGAACTTGTTACAATGAATACTGAAATAAATGAAATCCAACTGAAAGTAAAGACAAAGAGTATTTATTCAGGCATATTTTTCAGGCTAATAGACGGAAAACAGAGTAAAAACAGAGTAATTGATAGACCAAATATTAAATAGAAATACGTATGATTGTACAGTTGATCTGAATTTGAATACCTGTAATTTTGTTTTTTAGAATTTGTTCTGCAGTCCAACTGCTAACAATCACTTCTCCAATTATGTTTGAGAGAATCAATGGGTCGTCAGTGTTAACGTCAAAGACACCTACCTGTAAATGTAAGCGATAAAGGACAGTGATGAATTTCATAAATGAAGTAAAACAAACGAATTAACTTGGCAAAAAATACGATAAGAGACTTAGAGAGAGGGGGTGTGAGTATGAGAGAGAGCAAGAGATGTGTTTGTTATTAAATAATTTATTTCCTACGTTACATTCCAAATAACATCATACTATAAAATAGGTTATTTCTTTTGATGGAAATTTTTTATAATCAACTACTTAAGTTATTTCACTCATCAGGTTTGATGGAAAAGTGTTGTCAGAATGAAATGTGAAAAGGTCAATGACAATATAATTTTTATTGATACATGTTATATATTTTTTACCCCAGCATTTAAGCAAAATCTTTTTAATATTGTTATAATAAAAGATACTAATCAAAATTAGGCTTAACAAATTTGAGCACGAAACATTAATCTTTATAGGAATGAAGGATATGGAGATAACAAATAGCATTCAATATCAAAGTCCATTAAACAATACAAAATAGGAACAAGAACCTCTAAAACATCCGAGGTGGGAACAGGTACCATGGAGGAGTGAGCATCCCCTACTGACCGGTCATACCCGCCGGGTCATGATCAGGATATAACGGGAAAATTAATCGTCTATTCAGTTTATTAATAATGCAATAACAATTGGTATGAAAACCTTCAGTCAGCATTTGACTTAATGATAAATTGTATTTGCTGACAAGGCCATTGTATCGACCAAAGAACAAACGAAATGATGACTTTAAACAAGACTGCTGATATTCTTGTTTCATCAACTTGTTTGCCAATAATTAACCTCCTTTAAAATTGTTCATACGTAGGGCATGTACTTGCGTATCGAATAAACTGAAACATATGAACGCCGTGTGCAGGTGATGAAGGTGTATTGCTGCATAAGTAAGGGAATTTGACGATAGAAATGTTAAAGTCATCACGTTTATCATAGAGCTTGGTTTTTAGATTACCATTAACGTCTTTTTCAAGTAAAATATCCAAGTAAGAAACAGATGTGGTATCTTTTATCTCAAGATCACCCGGATATATCGTATCGATATAGGAATGGAAATTCCCGTTTTTAATTGACAATACGTCGTCGATACATCTTAATGTCGAGTTGAAGGACACAGCAAGTGTTTTCTTCTTTTCACGCATAAGATTTTGCACAATTTCTGCTTCAAATAAATACAAAATAGGAAAGAAAGATAAAGCCAGTACCATTAACAAATATTTCAGAAAGCTTTCTCAAATAACGAAAACTGACCATTATTTATGGTTTTCATATTTAGAATAAAAATGGATAAATAAATAAAAAATTTTAAAAAATCAAATTGCATCTAAAATACTTTTTGACATTCCATTCTAAAACAAAAAAGAGTAAGCAGTTCTAGAAGATAAGTCAAATAAACAAAAAATCGAGGTTCTTTAAATACGAATAAGTCATAAATTTTGTGCAGCCCTATTGATATTTCATAACAGATTTGACATTTCAAAACATTATTGTGGAGATTTCATTCCATTTAAATTTGTTCCCTATTGTTGAGAATGCTAATGTGTATCAAAAAGGAAAAATAAAGTTTTATGCATGTACGATTCACCCTTTTATACATATTGACAGTCAAAGTATGTCTCATAGTTCACCATCAAGTTTCAAGAGGTCTATATAAAATATTAGTAACAGACATTTCAATAAATTCCTATTTGGATGGTATATGACCTTTCATATTTATTTTGTTTTGTTTAAGAACTATTATATATACCGTATAATTGGAAATTTTATCGAGATGCAATTCTTATTTAAATCTGGTACATGTGCATTTTAAAATTAGTAAAGCTATTACAAATAATACGCAATTAATTTTTTGCGATATTCATTTTAAGCGATGTCAGCATCCTTTTTAATAATACCAAAATTAAATCCTCGCCAAAAATTCTACTTATACGGTAAAAATCTCAACAACTTTTGTGAAAAGGCTTTTATTTTTTTTAAAGGGCCGTCCGAAAAAAAAGGATTAAAGAGGGCGAAAGGTAGGAGTAGGAAGATCACTTAAATTTTTCCCCATCCTTACACATGCACAAGATAACATCACAGCATTCGGTAGAAAAAAAGAAACTGAATGCCCACTGAATGCATGGTCACTGAAAAGTTTCATTTTCCATTACCTTTCGGTATCATTCACTCGACTGAATTGCACGTAAAATGCACATTTCAGAGGACTCTAAGTTATTTTTCAGTTGTATCTTTTTATTGATTGATCGGCTTGTTTTTTTTTTTTTAGCTAAGAAATTTTATTCCACGTTTAACTATTATGGATGGATAACATAAACGAACTTTTCCCTTAGAAAGTTAATAAGCTTTATGTATTCAAAAAGCTTTCTCACTAAAGAAAAAATATCTGGCCATCTAACAACTTAAAATTAAATAAAATTAAGAAATTATAGGTACATGTATAAAAATGTAATTACAATTGAATATTACTGATTTTTTAACCGATTTTGCAATTGATGGGTAGGTTTACGTCGCTACAGTGTGTTTATGACGTTATGATAATCTGAAGCACTTAAAGAAAGGGATAATAGCAATATTATTAAAGAAAAAGTAATAATCATACGCTCTTGAAATTTAAAACATAGAAATATAAGATTATCTCCATTATTTTTATTATGTTTTCATATGAATCCATTGTGTACGTCATATTTTGTAGTACTCCATAAAAACAGTAAAATTAGGGTTTTTTTTCATTTTGAGATGCCCCCCTCTGGTAACAAGACGGTAGAATATTATGTTTCTTACATAAATTGTATAATATAGTTTTACACTTCAAATATTATAGTTTGAACAAAATGTCTATTGTACTATTTGTATAACTTGCTTTAAAGTGCTAAAAATTGGCATTTTCCTATATAATCCTACAAATGTATTGTAAATGTATCTGTATTTTGAGACGGTCCCTCAAAAATACCTGGACGGTAGATTTCCTCAAACTTTGCATGTGCACTGAAGTTAATGTAGGTTATATATGGTATAAAAATTAAGAGTTTCGCTATCGTAGTTTTCACACAATAAAACCATAGTCGGCCCCCTTAAATACTAGTTAGCAAGTATTTAATCTTTAACCACAATTTATCTTTTTGGCAGACAATTTAAAGACAATTGCAGGGTTCTCCATATTTGAAAATTTAACCATGGAGGAAGAAGCGCGAAAGCAAAAGCTAAATGTGATCGAACTTATTAAACTTCCTAACTTTCACTAATCAAAGAATGATTTTACTGTTTTAGCCACTGCAACATCAAAACGTTGATATAACCAACACTTTTTAAACCAACACTTTTTAAATGTACCAAAATTTGCCAAAACTGTAATTATCTTTTGAAGGAATTTAAAGAAAAAACTTTAGATACAGTAATTTTGGCAATTTTATTCAGAACTTAATAATTATAAGAATTGTTGTAACCTGTTGTATGAAAAGTTTTGTTGAAATATGACTTTATTTAATATGATGAATGGGTAGTATTTCATTTTAAGTTAATTAATACACGAACGAATGGGCCAATGTCCCCTATTCTAAATAATTTAATTTTCTAATTATTGCATTTTTCACCAAGTTTACTCCTTTGTTTACCTCTCCACGTGTCCCAGTGCTAAAAATAGCGCCAACGCGACGTTTCATAAGAACGGGAAGTAACTCTAAAACCAAGACGGCGATTGACACTTATGTACATTTTATCAGAAAGATAATGTTGTTAAAACTTTAAAAACAGACCATGGAAAATTGATTTAACCATGGCGGGCAGTCATAGTAAAAGCCGTTGTGGAGAACCCTGAATTGAATAACTAACCATTACGAGTACTTGAATTTTTATAAATAAACAAACATTAAAGATATCAATAGTTATTTAAACTATTAAGAGGAATAATTTTTCATCATAAACTAAGGAAATTCTGGTAAAAACAACTCTTTAAATATGAAGGAAGGGTCACTGAAAGATGACGAAAATGTAACTGAATCAGAAAGGATGCAGAAGAGTTAATGAAACGCGACTTAAAGGTCACTGAAAATGAACCTCCATTCATGGACTTAATGGTCATTAAAATACTGAAAATCTGTTTTGTTTTGTTTTACTCGGAAGGTCTTGTCTGAGGTAACTAGGTGAAAGCACAATTGAAAATTTCATATGTTGAATCTTGAATTTATATATCCGATGTTCCTCCATATCAATATTTCAACGCTTGGTGAAAGAAAATTCTATATATTCCCATCTGTGGCTTTACCCTGCCTTCTAGTGCTCATTTAAACAAACGTAAAACGATTAAGGATATAGAAGATCTACGGATGCTTCTATATCGATATGACAAAATACATGTATGTGTTTACAGTTTTTGTGAAAGAGATTTCAAAAGTTTTTTTTTTAATTTATTTTTACAAGCACGTTGATAATTTATTCCCTATTAGGTGTCATTTGATCGAATCGGAATCAGCACTGTGTTAAGTTCCTTATCAGTGTCATTTTTATCCAAGTGGTTCTTGAGAAGAATTAACGACATCGGAGAGTTTTCATAATTTCTGAATTATCTACCCTTAAAAGGTGGGGCGGCTCTTCGTTAAAAAATATTTCTATCCAAGAATGATTTACGGTAAGTTTGGTTTCAATTTAGCCAAGTGGTTCTGGAGAAGAGTTGAAAAAATGTGAAAGGTTTGCAGACAGGAAGACTGAAAGACAGACAGAAACAGACAAAATTTGATTTAAAAAAAATAATAAAAACTCGAGAAATTTGTTACTAATACCAACCAAATCCCATGTCTTCGCAATCTCATTTAAATGCATTTTTACGCTGTGGCAGATATTCCCATCAAATTGAACTCCAAAGAGAACTCTTAAGTTCTTATCAAAATTTGCTGGGCTAAAAAATAATGAAATTTAGATTTATTAACTGTATATTGTTTTACATCCATTAGATATTTTTCACTCATATAAAGACAACACCATATACTGGTGAAGGGATTCAATTGTTGACCTTTATTTGCTACTCAGGCCCATTGAACAGTGAGCATTTATCATGCCAATGCTTGCCGTGCCAGGGGCCTGAGTTTTTAAGGTCTCGTTCAAAGAACCCGCAACTTTCACTTCAAGTACCGAGCTTATGGCGAAGGAACATTTGCTATCCATTTTTATATACTTAGTCAGTCGACACCGGGATTCGTACTCAGGACCTCCTGATCACGGAGCGACCGCACTACCGACTGAACAACAATGAACGGTAATAAATTTTAGAGAATTCTTTATATTTATTTACACTAAACATCAAACATATAACTGTACTCCAAATTCGGCATTTAAGCGGACAGAGCATTTTTAACGTCAGGTTCGAGTTTCATACTAAAATATTTATACATTTTACAAAATTACACGAGAAAAATAATTATTTTTTTAATTACTTTTTGATAATTTAAAGGCAGCTATACTTATTTTTTTAATATAAATTCTTAACATTTGTGAATCTATATAATGATTTAAGTAATAAAGTCCGCGTTTTCATGAATGTTGTGGAATAACCTCCGATTTAGAGAAATATTTTTTGAAAGATAAAAGCTGTGACGTTAGCCGAGGCTTTTAGTGACATTTCGAGACCGAGGAGGTAATTCTGCATCATTTATGACAACAAGGACTTAATATCTACTAAGATGCTCTTAAATACGACTGATCTCTATAGAGAAACGAATTAGGTCATCATGCTGCTATAACACTTTTTTATTAACACCAGAGTGTAAATTTGTTTGTTTACCAGAATAGAATGCAGACGATCTGTGCTTTGGCTGCTTTTATTAATTATAAATCTGTTTGTAGCTGAAATAGATTAATCTTTTTGTATGTACAATAACAAAATCAGTTTCCTATTCTACCAAGTTATCACTAACATCACAGAATTTAAAAACAGCCGGCAATAATCGTAGTAGAATACTATATTAACGGATTAGGCAGTAGGTCATTATTTTTTATATTTTCACAACAGAAAAAGGTACATGTGATGTTTATGAGTAATGATATTTTGTCTCAAATGCATATTAGATCAGGTACTTATATCACAACTGAATATTATTATATATATATATATATATATATATATATATATATATATATATATATATATATATATATATATATATATATATATATATATATATATATATATATATATATGCATTTTGAGAAATACATGTATACAGAATTATGTATAATTTACCGATCGAAAGTTATTTATGACTCCGTAGGTAATCGATATGTAATGTTGCTATCAAGTACTTTTTAGAATTATGTTCATTATCTTAAAAAAATATATATGTACTGGTGTTATGAAAGAACGTTTGATGCAAAACTTATGGAGCATGTATAATTTTTATAGATTGCAAAGTAAGACATGTTCTATATCTAAAGTTAACAATCCTCATGCACGATGATATCAAGTTGAATGCACGTGCTTCTGTCCTGTTGGCATACTGCATTCCTTGCTTAGGTTTGTGTAAATGTAAATATTTATAAATTTTTATTATTTATACTTCATATTATTTCTTAAATAGATGATAGGCTATATGATAAAGTATAACAGAGGTCACATATATTTTCTTTATTAACTGACCATAATTTCCTACTGAATTTAATACTAAAAACAAAAGATCTTTATACTTCAAAATGGACGATACAAACTTTTCAATATAGCTCAGAATGAGATCTGCAGCTTTTCCGGATCCCTTAATTATTATCACGGGAATCTTTCTTTTCAGAGCTCCGACTATGTGTTCAATTGTGTGTATATCGCCTTCACATGCCAAAACGACCATTGGGATGGGCAATTCTGAAATTGAATGTCATAAAGTCATGAAATACCGATACGTTGTACTTCTGCATGTTAGTTGTTACGAATTCATTTAAAAGCGTTTTAGAAATAAGAAAGTCCAAAAACAACTAGTTATTCTCGATCAAATTTTTCTATAAAAATACAAAAAAATACAAATATGTGAAGAAATCATTCTCGAGACGAGACCAGATGCACAAAAGATCAACTTTAACAATTTTTCGTTCATTTATTTATGCAATAAACAAAAGCACTTAAAGTACATAAAGTACACCTCAGAATATATTTTAAAAACTACATACTAGAAATCAATTAAATATTCACCTATGTCCATTGATAGACTAAGAAATGGAACTTCTTTCCTAGACAAATACTCTTCGAAGTTCTGTAGGAAAACATTTTTCTCTGGAGGTTCAAGGCTACAAGCAGCTTCTATTGGAATTGAGTCTTTCTGTTGTGAACAATCATGAAAATCTATGCAGCTGTATGTTTATTATTGAAGGGAATATAACTAATTATTTTTTCTCTATCATATTAAGAAATAAAAACAATTTTAAACTTAAGTATAATTCTTAGTTTAAGTTATTGACTATATCACCCGTACAAACAAGATGTGTTTGTGAAACACTATGCGCCAAACGGCAACAAAATTCAAAAAAACTATTTTTAGCATATAGGTCACAGTCAAGGTTACATGGTCATTGACCTTGGTGTCATTTGAAAAAAATTGATTAATGGAATATGCATACCAAATATGAAGTTTATATCTTTCATGGTTCAAAAGTAATGGTGTGGGTTAAAGTTTGCAAAAAAACTCTTTTTAGCCTATAGGTCACAGTCAAGGTCACCAGGTCATTGACCTTGGTGTCATTTGAAAGAATTTATAAATGGAGTATGCATACCAAATATGAAGTTTATATCTTTTATGGTTCAAAAGTTATGGTGTGGGTTAATGTTTGCAAAAAAAACCTCTTTTAAGAATGTAGCTCCCAGTCAAGGTCACAAGGTCAATGACTTTGGTGTCATTTGAAAGAATTTCATTAGTGGAGTATGCATACCAAATATAAAGTCCCTATCTTTTTAATGGTTCAAAAGTTATGGCGAATGTTAAAGTTTGCAGACAAACAAACAAACAAACAGACAGATAGACAGACAGGACAAAAATAATATAATCCATCGATCCGGGCGCATAAAAAACAGTTCTGATCAGTAATGCATTATAAATATATCAGCAGCTACATGTGTTTACGTATTGTTTTGCTTAAATAAAAAGTGTGGATTGGTTGAAATGCTTTTTGGAATGCAATGTTATCATACCTTGTCAGTAAACATTTTCTGAAAACAACCCTTTCAGTTATAAGGTACATTATATATATTTACAAATACTTTATCTTTTCATGACCAAATTTATATTTATCCGTATCATTTCAAAATAAAGATTGAAATTAAAATCTTTTGTGCCATAATTTATCAGTCAAACATCTTTTTTTAAACTATGTTTTTTTTCAAATAATGACCTTGAACCGTATGACAAGTTCTTTTTATGGTAGAATCCAGCCTCAGGTAACTATGCTTTTAGCAGACTAAAAATAAGAAGTGATCACTGTTGTCTCGCAATGTATGACATGTATGTCAAATTTAAAATGAAGAGAAGGTGCTTTCATTAGTGTTTCTTAAAAATGCCCCTAGTATATCTAGATATTTTTTTCTATGAAATTAAGAATTGCGAACAATAGCATTGTTCTCCCGCCTACCTCAATTTCAATTTCCAAAAGTTAACATATTCGAATGATTTTAAAATATTTGTATAGATATTTTTATGGGTTTTCATAAAACATTACTTATTTGGGAAAGAAACATAAGTACACCTTAAATTTTTGGGTAAACTTCTGGTTTTCACAATAGAAATCAATGGAAAACGGAAAATATTTTTAAAACATCCCCGCCCCCGTAAAACAAAAATTCCTTTTGACTGTTAATATGGACTGTCGTTATACAAATTCATTCCAAAGCTTGTTCAATGTTTCACGGAGGGGAACATGTGTTTATAGACAAAAAACGACAAAAATGTTCACTGTTTCACAAATTTCAAAGCGATTTGCAGTTAAAACATTCTTTTTTATTAATATTTTTATGTTTGATTTATTTGCATAAAACATAGAAACACACATTAGGCACATTCAGTCATAGCCAAGACTTTTATTTCCAAATATGGTGATGCTTGAAAGACCGATTTCAATGGAAAATATCGTCAATCCTCTTATTTCAAGAGCTGGAATTATGGTTAATTTACTACCTAGAGCTGGTGTGACAATAATAAATAACAATTGAACTGCTTTTTTTATTCAATTAATATTGAAATAAATAGATGCAAAATGTAGTCGAGAGTTAGCGTGCGTTGTTCTTTAGGTTTTTAAGACACACTTATTCGCACGCAAAGTGCTGAGAACAACTTCCTTATGCTCGGGAAAGTGTAAAAGGTAACTGTCTATCTGTAAAATATTGGTCTGATTTCAAAATAACTTGGCACACAAGAAGACTACACTAAGATACATAATTCTGTGCATCAGTTTTTGATTTCGATGAACGGTGTTGCCCTGGTTACTAGAAATAGAAATTTCTTTGAAATTCTTTCAAAATGCTACTCCTCCTATAGTTTTGGTCTGATTTCAATATAACTTGGCACACAAGAAGACTACACTAAGATACATAATTCTGTGCATCGGTTTTTGATTTTGATAAACGGTGTTGCCGTAGATACTAAAAAAAGAAATTTCAGTGAAATTCTTTCAAAATGCTACTCCTCCTACAGTTTTGGTCAGCATTCAATATAACTTGGCACACAAGAAGACTACATTAAGATACATAATTCTGTGCATCGGTTTTTGATTTTGATAAACGGTGTTGCCGTAGATACTAAAAAAAAAAATTTCTGTGAAATTCTTTCAAAATGCTACTCCTCTTACAGTTTTGGTCAGCTTTCAATATAACTTGGCACACAAGAAAACTACACTAAGATACATAATTCTGTGCATCGGTTTTTGATTTCGATGAACGGTGTTGCCCTGGTTACTAGAAATAGAAATTTCTGTGAAATTCTTTCAAAATGCTACTCCTCCTACAGTTCTGGTCAGCTTTCAATAAAACATGGCACACAAGAAGACTACACTAAGATACATAATTCCGTGCATCGGTTTTGATTTCTATGAACGATGTTGCCGTGGTTACTAAAAATAGAAATTTCTGTGAAACTCTTTCAAAATGCTACTCCTCCAACAGTTTTGGTCGTATTTCAATATAACTTTGCACACAAGTAGACTACACTAAGGTACATATAGGTTTTTGACTTCCAGTTAGGGTGTTGCCGTGGTTACTAGAAATAGAAATTTTTGTGTAATACTCTCAAAATGCTACCCCAAAGACAGTTTTAGTCTGATTATAATATAATGTGGCATGCAAGTAGACAACACTAAGAACATAAAGAGACTTAATCAAGGATTGTTATTCTATTTATTGCTGTTGTTAAGTTTCAATTCCCAACTGCTCAAGTACTTTTCTCTTCCTTTGCTATTAGTGTAAACCAGTAGAGCTTCAGTCTCGACAGATACTTCTGGTTATACTTATGTGGTGTTTTTCTCTTCTATTTTCGTCATGTAATCTATAATACATAGTGTAAAAAGTTTTTGCTATCATAACAAGACACCACAAATCACTTCTTGTTTCATTTCATGCTAATAAACATTGGTATCTAAGGCTGATTTCAAAGAAATCTTATTTCTTTAAAACGGACAGGTATTATTTTCATTTCCTTTTATAGGGTACAAATTTCAACTTTTATAAGACCTTTTCTAAGACGTCCGAAAACCTTGATTCTTATAGAAATGAATAAAATGAAAATTGTTGCATGAAAAAATCTCATTTTCAAGCTTCATTTTGATGTATTTCAAATAATTCATTTTTTGAGTTATCCTTCCTGGCTGAAGGTCGGATATCCTTAAGCAAAAGCTATTTACAATCGTTTTGGAAACATTCACTTCCAATTCATTTAATCTGTCCTGGTTGTCTAAAAAATCTGCCTCATTATTATTTCTGTAAGGCCTCGAAATCTGCAATTTAAAAGAAAACAGATGACCAAAACAATTACACATGTAAAAACATTCAACTGCAGTAACAACTGAAATCAATTGTTAGAAAATAAATAAGATCAATTATTCGAATGTATAAACGATTGTAAAATACCACTTTTCGTTAAGAATACTTCCTTCTTTCAAACTTTTGCGTATTTTATACAGAGATATAATTTCTACAATATGTAGCAAAAATACTTTATGTAAAACGATTGTAATTGCAAATTTTTTCGCTAGATTTCCATGCTTAAATTCTCTTTTTAATTTTGACAAATTATGTAAAATTTGAAGAAAAAGAAAGTATACCGTATGATACATAGGGGCATGAACCATAGTGTATCTGATTCTACGTAATAACTATATATGTACGAGGGTTGTTCGAAAAGTTCGTGGACGGTGTCAATTTCGTCATGTTACCCACTAGAAATTTAAAATAAGCATGATATCATATGTAAAAATATTTAATTTATTGTTGTGTAAAGTTTCATTCCATTCGATTTAACAGAAATAAATTTACATCATTTTAAAATCAACATGTTTTGAACCCGCGGAGCACACGAAACGGTAATGCAACATCAAAACATAGTGTCAAAAAATGTCTTTAAAAAATACTATCCCTATACATTTCACACACTATTACCCCAAACCCACTCACTTAAAAACCTTTTTATAATACTTGACATTTATTTTTTAACAAATGTTTAGTTTCCCTTGTTAGGGTTTTAATTTCTTTTATTACTTAACTCTGGTTTCACATGATAAGCAACTCTGAAGCGCACATGTCTTTCCCTGACGTTCCAACTTTTTAAAGTTGCTGTTTAGATTTTTACAGTTAAACCGTTTCTTCACAGATTGTGCTCATCCGAAACAGAGTCTCTGTCACTCAGATACTGCCTGCGCTATTTGGTCACATGGTCACAACTCGCTTTTGACATGTGTTTTTTCATTCCTCCAACATTTTAAGAGTTTATTCAGAATTTTTCTTGAGTAAAACACAAAATTACATCATTATCAGCTGCTCCTTGACGTTCTAAAACGTCATCGTTTTTGTCGTTTACAATGAGGACTACCTATCTTCACAAGTTGATTTCTTTTCAAAAAAGCAAAATATCAAGTCATGATTTGGAATACAAATCGATGTGACAGTTCTAAATTTCATTTCCTAGGTTGTTTTTCGTTTTTGCTCCATTTTACAGAAATTATGACTACAGACATTATTAGTTTATTTTTTCTTACTTACTAAATTTGGACCTGCTCTGCGAGCCGATTTTTGCATTTTTAAAATCTGGATAAATTTTGAATAAATCATGATATTTAAGAACATTAATACAAATCATTTGAATTTATTGTTAAAATATTTCTACCAAATTTGGATAACATATGACGTCAATTAAAAAAAAGATATGACAGAAGTCCACGAACTTTTCGAACAACCCTCGTATATACAAACGGGAACCAATATCAGCCCGAGTTTACATTTGGTCGATCTCGGAAACACTCCCGTATTTTCCAAAAAAAAAATATTCCAGTTAGTTGAACAAAGCCTGCGATCATTCAGCAACAATAATTCTTAAATAAAAATATCATTAAGAATTTGTGTTGCAAATCTAATATCTTGTTATAGAAGTGATGTAGTTTAAGTTGTTCGATAAATTCGCTCAAAATTGCATTAAAAATTTTTTGCGGGGAGTTATTGGTCAAGAGTATTTTACTAGAACAGATTTGACCAATCACTTTCCGCCCTCTAACTTACATGTGGTTATCTAAAATGCCGTGTGTTCTCCGCTCGGGCCTTTCCGTAAACAGAAAAAGCCACCATATTTATTTTAATCGAAGAAGCGATATTTTTTAAATATAAAAAGTGAATGTTTTGAAGGCTGAATCTATAGTTTGCCTTTTCGAGACCGGGAAAGATTTCAAAACTGGCGAAAATGTGTGAATTTTACCTCGTATTATTAGCAGATATTTTAGGCAACGCCTTTAAAAATATCTTGTCTGAGTAGCCCTGTCAATGAAGTGCATAAAAGTCAATCATTGAATGTTGGAACTTGATTGACATTTACTTACTGGTCCTGTGTATACCCTGTACACCTTGTTTGGTACTCGTATGGACCTAAAGAACTATATGCGGTATATTGCATATGTTTGCCCCCACAAAGAAACTTCCTGATATGTGCTGAATTCAATAAATTGTACGAGAAATATAAGTTAACAGAAAATATTATAGTTCCAGAGCAGTGTATTCACAATTTCTGATTTTATGACGTCACAAACTAGTCCGATTTTATATCCTTTTTCAGAAAGAGGACAAAATGGACAAATTTTCAACAATTTAAGCTTTAAAATTTATAGAGCGCATGTGTGTTCAGGAACAATATTGACATATTTCATTGATATTATCATTCTACACATTATATCAAAATATTTATCCTGAACACACATGCGCTCGGTGACTTCTATTTAAAATATCGACGAAATATGTACATTTTTCTGCAAAATTCATAAAAAACTGAAATTTACGTCATATTTGTGACGTCATTACGTACATATGACGTCATTACTTATGAAATTATTCAGTGCTTTGAAGTCAGCATATACTCCCCTGTTTAAGGACTTAATTAAATATTACTCCGTCAAAGTTTGATTTTGGGGGGCAAATGTTGGTTAATACCGCATATAGTTCTTTAACATTTGATCCTTTGATGTTTATTGAACATAGTATAGAGAAACTGTTTGACTATGAACATTTTGAGCTTGATAATATATCACTTAAATATGCTTTTAGTATTTGAAAGGATATTATACAATTATTGCTGTTTTTTTAGGTCAATACTATGAGTTAGGCACCTGAGGAGTAAAATATTCACTATTAACCGCAAAAAACAGCAATAACTGTTTTATTATATGATTAAATGATAGTAACCTCTTACAATACTTTTTCTTTGCTTTAATTGAAAGTTTTAACAAGAAATTTCAACAAGAACACATTGTAACAGAAAAAATGAACAGGTCAATAATTCCTTATATTGACCTGCAATAATTCCTTGTATTGACCTGGAACGTCACGTGCAGGTCAATACAACATAGTATTTTCCAACATAGTTGGATCTCAGCCAATCAGAGAGAAGAACATTATTTAATCATAAAATGAAATATAATATACATTTTTTTAGACTAAACTTTCGTACATAAAACTTTTTTCTGCTGGTATTTTTATATAAAATTAAATATGGTAAACGGTAACCTAAAGTGAACATGTAATTGATTAAGTTAAGCAATCTGTAAAGTAATTAAAATTAAAATATTTATGAACGTTTCTAATCATGGGTAACTTAAGCATGTTTCATGGTCACAAAACCTCATTAAGATAAGGATAATGTTAATGTATTACACTAGATATCATTGAGATGGTGACCATCTCAAAGGACCCCACTTTCAACAATGAACATGAAAATGTAAGGTTAAAGATGAAGAGGAACATTTGTGTACTACAGTGAAAGTAATTTATTACGACTTCACAGATACTGCAATTTTACAGATCCACTGAAGAGCCGAATGGCGATAGCGCTTTGGAATAAAATGTGATCATCTTTTCCAAACTTTGGATTATTTTTCTATATGTACATACCTATACCAAGGACATCTTGAATTTTAATATATATATATATATATATATATATATATATATATATATATATATATATATATATATATATATATCAAAGTTATCTTGTATCCTCAGTTATA
This sequence comes from Saccostrea cuccullata, assembly GCF_032062105.1. Classification (NCBI taxonomy): domain Eukaryota; kingdom Metazoa; phylum Mollusca; class Bivalvia; order Ostreida; family Ostreidae; genus Saccostrea; species Saccostrea cuccullata. The sequence continues at coordinate 18,350 of NW_026917984.1, read as the reverse complement.
TAAATTTACTGGAATTAAGGAGAAAAATTATGCACCAAACAAAGCTTTTAAACATAGAAGCTAATTCTGACCATGACCTAGAAACTTCGACCAATTAAAGTCACTGCACATCCACTGACCAGTGGCACTCTGTGAGTGAAATATGAGCCAGATTTGGCCAAGGAGAGGGAAGATATGCTCCACACAAGGATTTTTCATATAATTCTGCAATGCCCTTTGACTTAGAAACATGGTTCAAGATTACTGCACATCAGTTACCCAAGGGCACTCTGTGGGTGAAGTATGAGCCAGATTAGGCCAAGGAGAGAAGATATGCTCCGGACAAGAATTTTTAATATACGTCTTCTATGACCTTGACCTTTGACCTAGAAACATGGTTCAAGGTCACTGCACATTGGTTACCCAAGGGCACTCTTTGGGTGAAGTATGAGCCAGATTGGGCCAAGGAGAGAAAAGATATGCTCCGGACAAGGATTTTTCATACAAGTCTGCTATGTCCTTGACCTTTGACCTAGAAACATGGTTCAAGGTCACTGCACATCAGTTACCCAAGGGCACTCTTTGGGTGTAGTATGAGCCAGATTGGGCCAAAGGGAGAGAAGATATGCTCCGGACAAGGATTTTTCACACAATTCTGCTATGACCTTGACCTTTGACCTAGAAACATGGTTCAAGGTCACTGCATACCGGTTATCCAAGGGCACTCTTTGGGTGAAGTATGAGCCAGATTGGGCCAAGGGGAGAGAAGATATGCTCCGGACAAGGATTTTTCACACAATTCTGCTATGACCTTGACCTTTAACCTAGAAACATGGTTTAAGGTGACTGCACACCAGTTACCTAAGGGCACTCTATGGGTGAAGTGTGAGCCAGATTGGACCAAGGGGAGAGAAGATATGCTCCGGACAAGGATTTTTCACACAATTCTGCTATGACCTTGACCTTTGACCTAGAAACGTGGTTCAAGGTCACTGCACACCGGTTATCCAAGGGCACTTTGTGGGTGAAGTATGAGCCAGATTGGGCCAAAGGGAGAGAAGATATGCTCCGGACAAGAGATCTCGGACGGACTGACGGACGGACAGCCGGACGGACGGACGGACGGACGGACAGACAGACTGATCACTATAGGGCGCCCGCCGAGCGGGGCCCTAATAAATGTAATACGTTTACAGTAAACCTAAATATTTTCTATGAAATGTAGAAAACACAGCCCTCTTTACATTTAATAGATTGAATCCTTGGGATGAATTGGGTTTAATTTGGTTATTACTCGTTATTACTGAAGTTTTCTTTTTAAATTAACACATACACTAACATATTGTAATAATGTAATATTTGAATTTTACGGAAGCGTATTAGTGCTTTGACACTTTTTTTTTATTTCTACACTTTATTCTGTAAAATTTACACTTAAAGTAGAAATTAAAAAATAAATGTCCAGGTGGCACCTGCACGCTTCCGCAGAATTTATAGTATGAAGTAATCATATTTTTTGAAATGGGAAGGGATGTTTTCAAACATTTAAAAACAAATCAATATAGATACTATTAAATATATTGACGAAAGAAACTATTTATTTCTAATTTTAAACTTCTCAAAATCTCCAACATTGATAAAGTTTGTCATCTGGGTATTTCACTGTGTAATTCCTGTGTATATGGATTAGGAGACAGATGACCACAGGTCGACTGTTAGCTCGCAAGGCATTCACTCCTCGCCTGAAATTTACCACCCAGTAAAAATCTCTGCCTTTAAAATACATAGACTCACATAACTGAATGTCGAGTTAGTATATTTAAACTTTAACACTATATAAATGAATAAATTTTCAGTTTTATGAAAGAATATTTATTGTAGTGTGATTAAAGTCATTTTTTTATTGTCTGAATGGTATTTGTTTTTGTCTGAATGGTAAATATTTCAGAGATCGATCCTGTTTTGATTTGGGCTGACCTCTTTTCCTTTTTGTACATTCAAGTATAGTGATTACGTAAAATCAAATATACCTCTGGTATTAAGTGGAACAGCGTAATCGAGACATGTTGACCTAATTCGTTTCTCTATAGAGGAAACGATCAGCCGTATTTTAGCAATTTTAGTACACATGGCACTTATCTTTCATACAACATCTCTCGACCTCGGAGGTTATCCTGCAACATTCACGAAAACGCGGACTTTGTTTCTTAATTATATGTTACTGGGGTCTTTGTATGAATATATACAAAATGAGTATTAAATATAAAATATATGTATGTTTAAATTGGATCATTTTTACCTGTTCCAAGTCTTCTACAATAATATCTCCATTTCGGTTTGCCTGAATAATAAAGAACCAGAGATTATTATAACTCATTGTCATCATTTCTTTTAGACTTCATTCGTCGTTCAGAAACTTTATCCTACAAAAAAATTTACTTCGTTTGATTTCATATGGACATCAGGGGAAGCATGTTCTCCAGCTATGCGTATCAGTTTCACGCATCTCTTATCTTTGTGTATTGGTACATCACGGCTCTTTTCACGGAATTCCATATCCCCATACTTCTGATACGCATCCCTTACAATTGAGGACACACCAAATTTATATCCACGATAAAGTATCCATGTTTCTAAAAAATGAAGTACATTTCGATTCAATAAAAATATTGTCAATGCAAAAATGTACTACTCTTGGTCTGTTATGTTAACAAAAGACAGACAAAATTTCAAATAGCTTTAAATTTGGTCCGCATTATTATTCGAAACAAGCTAATTAAGAGAATCCAGATCTGTGAAGAAAAGAGTATGTGCTGATCGTGTAGGGGATCGAAAGGGAGGGGGCTTTAAAAAGGGCGGACGGGGCCTTAGGGAGTTATGGTCTAAATTTCATTGCAAAAGCTTCTTGAAATTTTGACTAGTAAAAATTATCGCAGGGAGAATGTATGAATTGACGATCTTTGACTCTCTGTACTCAAAATATATAGGAGTTTTTCTTTGGCCATAACGGGGTTTGTGAAAATAAATTTTACTTTCATTTTAGATATTTGTGCATATTAAATGTTAAACTCTTTTTTTTTAACTAATTCGATCCTAAGTTATTCACACAAGACATTCATGTATAAAGTTAATGCATATCATTTTGAGTAGGAAATGGACCTGAAATGTGTTTTTAATGAATTTTTGCACATTAAGTATATTTTAATTAAAAGTAAAGATAAAAATAAAGATATGATAAACTGGGTCCCGGTGAAACCGGAGGGGAGTATAGGATTCCTCGGCGTCCGTCCGTCTGTCTGTCTGTTCTTCCGTCAGTCTAGCTGTTCCCGTCTGTCTGTCAGTCTGTCCTACTTGGTTTTCCGCACTTTTTTCTCTAAACGCTTGCAGAAATATAGCTGATTTTTTGTACTTGGGTGCATGTTGATGAGTTACATATCAAGTTTGATTACCGTTCCGCTTCAATGAATTTTACGGAATTACTGCCTTTTCAATTTTTCAGGGTTTTCAGCACTTTTTTCCTAAACGCTTGCAGATTTAACTGATTTTTAGTATGAGACTTTACCTTCATTAGTTATAGATCAAGTTTGCATTTCGTTCTGTTTAATTAATTTTTGAAAGAATTACGAAATTTTTATATTTTTTTTTATATAATATTGGGTTCACTATAGGGTTCGTGATGCACTAAATTTATGTTGTGATGCACTAAATTCATGTTCTTAACGAGATTGTCATGATTTGTAACTTGCTGGATAGCGTTTACCTTGATTGTTTATAGATCAAGTTTGCATTTCGTTCTGCTTCATTGATTTTTGAAGGAATTGCAGTACCGACCGGACACAACCAAACAGAAAGCGAACCCGGAGCGTACGCCGGGTTCGCTCGATATCCGCTAGGGCTGACCCCAAACGAACCCGGAGCGGACCCAAAGCGAATCCGTAGTGGACCCCGAGCGAACCCGAAGCGGACCCAGAGAGCGAACCCCAAATTCAGTAGCGGTCCCAGAGAGCAAACGCGCGTTCGATATTTCTTAAGCAATTAACTAATCAGTGCGTCAACCAATCAAAATAGCATATTGATCTGTGGATTGGGATAAAAGATTGAACGTGTTGATTTTAGTCGCATTTATCACCATATTTTGATAAATGCATTTAATACCAGTGCAAGGGCGATAACTCGTGCGTTCTAATATAGTTGTTAAACATTATCGAGACTATGGGTTTTAAATAGATGACGTAATATTTTCAAGCGCCTTATGACACTAATTGTCATACCCTACCGAAAAAGCTAGAAGGGTCGACATGTTGCAAAATTTCATGTCATAACAATATCACAAATATCTGCTGCCATCGGGTCGTAATGTCACGCAATCCAAGGAAGATGTGGAAAGAACAATTTAGACTGATACATCAAAGCGTATAAGGATACCAAGTGGAAGGATGGCCGAGATAGCAGTCAAGAGGGGGATATGGAGATGACACACACGCCGCTCCGGATTCTAGATGGGTCGGGTCTGGAGATCGGGCAACCGAAATTGGGAGTAGCAAGGCTGTTCTGCAGGATCGGGATCACTGATTTACCCAGTCATCCATAGGTAAAAGAAGCACCAGTAGCAAATTTCATGGGGTGAGGTTAAATGTATATCATGGATATGTATACATGCATTTGTTATTTGACAGTATTACAAACGGGTACGTTCAACAATTTAAAAAAAAAATGGAGTAATTATTATACGGAATGTCGGTGTTTGCGTGGCTTGGGTCTCTTGATTGGGGTCGGGGTGCGTGTTGGTGGCTCGCTGTGCGGCCATGATGATAATGCGTGTACGTAATGATAATCGAGAGTACCTCGCAGTTATCTACCTTACTACTGCTCTTTTGCGGGGGAGTCGAGAAAGTTCTATATTTCTGGGGCATGGCATTGTTTACAGTAGTGACAATCAAATGATTCGAACAATAAATATTCAATAGTGACAATCTTCAGCCAAAAATGCTAGGTACTGCCAAGAAGTGAACCTCGGATTATAGATTGTCAAGTAAATAAATATATAAATAAAAAAATTATTAAAAATAATTATTAATAATTAAATTTTAATTTTATAGAACGTGTTCATTTAATTCAATATAAATCCAAACATTGTACATTCAAGCAAAGCGTGTAAATGCACAGTGCAAATCTATTATGATCATTAAAATATTAGTGTACTGTCTCCATAAATGAGGCGAATTGTAAGTTTAATTGTTTATTGATAAGGCAGCAACACTGTTGCAAAGCAACAGAGTAAAATTCTACAACAAAATAACAGCTACATGTAATCCCAATAAATGACACAAAATGACTTCATAGAAAATATTGTTTACACTTATAAATTCAATACTACGATATCTTATTAACTTTAAAAATGACAATTAATCTGTAAACTATTTCATAAGATATAAAACAATCATTATTGACTAGAAAAGAAACTCGTTGCGAGCAACGAGAGGTCTTCCGTCCGATTCTGAAAAAAAAACCCCGCACAATCGAGCTGAAAAAGTGATAAAACTTTCATGGAAACAAAGTGGATTGAACCCGGGTCGCCAGCATGAAAATCCAAAGCGCTTACTATTACGCTATTGGGACCACAGCTCTAAATCTACTTTTGTATATTTCTGAATAATGAAAGGCGGTTGCTATTAATATTTTTGCGCCAAACGCCACTAGTAAATCTCCGCGCCTTTTCTTTCGAATGTCTAATTAAATAGGTGTTGTAGCTTCAATGGAAATAAAAAAGAACGTTCTTATAGCTAAAATTTCAAGGTAAAGAAATTGTTTTTAACACATTTACAAATAGATAGATTAGTAACACTAAATCAGCGAAACTGCTATAATTTTTCACTTTTAAAAATTTTCTGTTGATCCCCATACTGAACAATCCATATTAGTTATTAACTTTCATAAAAAGGTTGAAATGTTTCGCCTAAAAACATGTGTCGCCCTAAGACGGCCAAGGAATCAGATACCATTTATGTTCAATGACTTAAATCTATTCTTTGAGACAAGAATATTAATATAAACTCAATTCTTCTAAAAAGTGGTTTAACTATGTTTGTCTTTCCTATTAGTTTAATATGACTCAAGTGTGCATGAGCAAAACAAGAGATACGTTTAATACTTACTATATACATCGATATTGTTTCTTAAAACTATTATTGGTAACTATGATTTAAGATCTGTTTTTTCCGCAAAACAAATGATAGTAGGTATGTATTTCATTTGCACATTTAGTCTTTTCTTTTTTTTCTTTGAGAACCAGCCAAAACCAATTATAGAAGACGTTTGAGACGACCATCGATTAAAACTTAGTTTGACACAGAATTGCAACGTAACTACATAGTGATAATCCCCGTATTCCTTTACATTTCATTTATCCTTACTTACTTTCGTTCAAGCAAACGCTTGGCTGCCTCTGAAAACCCCTATTGCGAAATGTCGGAGTTGACATAGGCAGCCGCCATATTGGACCCGCTTCAGATTTTTAAATGTTAATATCTAGAGTTAGGATTAATGAATGTTCAAACAAATTATATAGTTAGCATTATAAGAATGGTTTCTATTAACATTCCAAAAATAAATGAAAAATATTGAAAAACAAAAAAGTTAGAAAATACGGACTTTTTAAATTCGCTTCCGCTAGCGACCGGAAGTACTGAAGACACACGAAAAGGTGATTTCACATATCTAAAAGTCATCATCTATTATCTTTAAGAAGTTTCCAGTTAATATCTTAGACCATTTTCGTAAAAAAGGGGGGACAAAAATCCATTTTAAAATCAGAAAACTGTCCATAACTTGGAACCAAAGTTGAGTATTCCAAATTTTTCTATCCATGCCACAACTTCATATAATGACGCATAATTCCTGAAAGTTTCATTAAAAACCACTGAATAGTTTTCGAGAAATCGCGTGCACAAAATTTTGGGAAAAAAAATAAGAATAACTAGAAACGATCTCGTTGCTAGCAACGAGAGGTCTTCCGTCCGATTCAGGAAAAAAATCTCGTAAAATCGAGCTGAAAAGTGATTCAAAATTTTGGTCGCAAAGAGGATTGAACCCATGTCGCCTTTTTCTGTTTTATCCCCAACGCGCAAACCATTAAGCTTTTGGGAGTACTGCTCTAAATATACTTGTGTGTATACTTTTGCAACAGTACACCTGTCTAAGAATCATAAAAGGCGGGTCACTATTAATAATTTGCGCCAAACGCCAGGAGTAAATATTCGCGCATTTTCTTTGAACTTATCTATTAAATTGGTGTGATAGCTGCAATGAAATAAAATAAATAAAACGTTCTTATCGCCTTTATTTTATTTCGACGTTTAAAAAGTCTTTGTACACATTACATATATCGTATCTAGCCCAGTTACACTTAAGTAGTGAAACGGAAATTAAGTGTTAAGATTGACACTGAATTGCAACGTACTACTACGTGAAAGTCCAAGTAGTTTTGTTTACATTTCATGCATTCGTATGTCAGAATGGTTTAATCAAACGCTCAGCTGCCTCCATAAACCCCAATTGCGAAATGGCGGAATTGACAAAGACAGCCGCCATCTGGGGCCCGCTTCAGATTTTCAAATATTAATATCTAGAATTCAGATAAGCCAATTTTCAAACAACTTAGATAGTAAGCATCAAGTTGTTAAGATGAATACTTTTAATCAATAATGTATAACAAAATATTGATCATTAGAGGGTTATAGATAAAAGACTTTTGGCCCCTCTTAGCCCCTAATTTGAAGGGTCAGCCCTATTTTTTTATATCAAATGAAAGGTCTTGCGATGTTGCACATTTTGTCTTCAATATGTTTTAACAAATTATGAACAGGTGTGAAGATATGAGATAAAATGCGTCAAATTTTGTGAGATATTTCTGAGACAATTTTTTGGGCCTACCGAACTTCGGTGCCTTTTGCGCTAGAAAGATTTGGAGACCCAATTACAACTCACCAAACCTTCCTCTATTTTCCCTGAAAATCTCAAGTCCATATCTTAAGTCGTTTCGGAGGAGTTTCCCGGACAAGCCGACCCTCTGAAAATCCGAAAATCGTCCATATCTCACGACCGGAAGTGAGATAATCAAAAAGAAAAAAACCTATCAAGATCAATTGAATATCTTTCAGATCTGAAAGTTTGGTAGAAATCGGACGAGCCATCTCTGAGAAATCGCTTGCACAAAATCGGTTGGAATAATAATAATAATAATAGGGAAAAAGAAACCGAACGAAAACAAGAAGGTCTTCCGTTGGAGACGGAAGACCTTAATAATAATAACTCGTTGCGAGCAACGAGTGGGTCTTCCGTCCAATTCTTGATGAGATGAGATAAGATTTTAATTGTGATTTTCATTCTAAAATAATGATTTACCACAATCTGTAAAAAGACATTGAACATTAAAGACTTAAAAAATCAGACTTTTGTCCCTAACGGCCCTTAATTTTAGGAATCGGCCCTTTTTATTCATATCATCTTAAAGCTCTTAAGATTTTGAACATTTTTTGTTCAACAACTATTCAGAAATTCTTTTTCGTTTTTGAGCTATTAGCAAAAGACATATTTAGGGGCCAACCTTTCAACTCCTTAATGGGGACGTTTAGCAAAAACTGAAAGGTTGCATATTGTCCAGAACATTATTTTGAACGTCTTTTGTTCAATATTGCTTATCAAAATATTTCTCATTTTCAAGATATAAAGCATCAAAGATTTAGCATTCTCGCCCCTTATGGCCCCTAATTATGTACCATACGACATAAAAATCATAATATATAGTTGTAGATGGTTGAGATAAACATCTTTGCTTCAGTAATGTATTACAAAATATTTACTGATAAAATGTTATCCATTGAAGACTTTTGGCCCCTCTTGGCCCCTAATTCGAGTGCCCAGCCCCTTTTTTGGGATCTCATCTGAAAAATCTTAAGATTTTGAACATTTTTTGTTCAACAACTTTTCAGAAATTTTTTTTCGTTTTTGAGCTATTAGCAAAAGAAATATTTAGGGGCCAACCCTTCAACTCCTTAATGGGGACGTTTTGTGAAAAATGAAAGGTTTGCATATTGTTCAGAACATTATTTTGAACATCATTTGTTCAATATTGCTTGTCAAAATATTTCTCCCTTTCGAGATATAAAGCGTCAAAGATTTAGCATTCTGGCCCCATGTGGCCCTTAATTATGTACCATACGACATAAATATCATATTATATAGTTGTAGATGGTTGAGATAAACATCTTTGCTTCAGTAATGTATCACAAAATATTAACTGATAAAGAGTTATCGGTTAAAGACTTTTGGCCCCTCTTGGCCCGTTATTTGAGTGCCCAGCCCCTTTTTCGGGATCTCATCTTAAAGATCTTTAGATTTTGAACATTTTGTGTTCAAGAACTGTTCAGAAATTCTTTTTCATTTTTGAGCTATAAGCAAAAGAAATATTTAGGGGCCAACCCTTCAACTCCTTAATGGGGACGTTTTGTGAAAAATAAAAGGTTGGATATTGTTCAGAACATTATTTTGAACATCTTTTGTTCAATATTGCTTGTCAAAATATTTCTCCCTTTCGAGATATAAAGCATCAAAGATTTAGTATTCTGGCCCCTTGTGGCCCCTAAATATGTACCATACGACATAAAAATCATAATATATAGTTGTAGATGGTTGAGATAAACATCTTTGCTTCAGTAATGTATCACAAAATATTAACTGATAAAGAGTTATCGGTTAAAGACTTTTGGCCCCTCTTGGCCCGTTATTTGAGTGCCCAGCCCCTTTTTCGGGATCTCATCTTAAAGATCTTTAGATTTTGAACATTTTGTGTTCAAGAACTGTTTTGACAGTGCTTTTCGTTTTTGAGCTATAAGCAAAAGAAATATTTAGGGGCCAACCCTTCAACTCCTTAATGGGGACGTTTTGTGAAAAATAAAAGGTTGGATATTGTTCAGAACATTATTTTGAACATCTTTTGTTCAATATTGCTTGTCAAAATATTTCTCCCTTTCGAGATATGAAGCACCAAAGATTTAGTATTCTGGCCCCTTGTGGCCCCTAAATATGTACCATATGACATAAAAATCATAATATATAGTTGTAGATGGTTGAGATAAATATCTTTGCTTCAGTAATGTATTACAAAATATTAACTGATAAAATGTTATCGATTGAAGACTTTTGGCCCCTCTTGGCCCCTAATTCGAGTGCCCAGCCCCTTTTTTCGAGACCTCATCTGAAAAATCTTAAGATTTTGAACATTTTTTGTTCAACAACTTTTCAGAAATTTTTTTTCGTTTTTTAGCTATTAGCAAAAGAAATATTTAGGGGCCAACCCTTCAACTCCTTAATGGGGAATAGCAAAAACTGAAAGGTTGCATATAGTTCAGAACATTATTTTGAACATCTTTTGTTCAATATTGCTTATCAAATTATTTCTCCCTTTCGAGATATAAAGCGTCAAAGATTTCGCATTCTGGCCCCTTGTGGTCCCTAATTATGTACCATACGACATGAAAATCATAATATATAGTTGTAGATTGTTAAGCTTAACATTTTTTGTTCAGTAATATATACCAAAATATTGATTGTTAAAGAGTTATCGATTAAAGACTTCTGGACCCTTTTTGCCCTTAATATGATGAGTCAGCACTTTTTTCTTGAAATGATATGAAAGATCTCGATGTTCTGCACAAATGATGTTCACTGTGTTTTAACAAAATAATTATACTTTAAAAGATATGATGCGAAATGTCTAAAAAAATCAGTCATGATTAGTGTCCTAAATTTTGACCCCGATCGAGTTTCCATACTAGGCACTTCCGGAAAATATCCTGACCCAGGTGCAATATGGCAACATGTCCTCTACCATCCCTGAAAATTTAAGCTTTCTAGCTTATCCTTTTTTTGAGTTCCATCACAGACATGGAGGTCATCTAAATTTCGATCAAAGGGCGATAACTTCCGACCGGAAGTGATTTTTTTCAAAATCGAAGCGCCGGTACAAACTTCAGATAGAAGCACATCAACACCGAAAATTTGAACGAAATCGATCGAGCCATCTCTGAGAAATCTTCTGCACAAAATCGGTAAGGAAAAAATAGAATAATAACTAGAGCAAAGCTCGTTGCAAAGCAACGAGTAGGTCTTCCGTCCTGTTTGACCGGAAGTAGAGTTTATTTTTAACAAAAATGCCAAATAACGCCCAAAAATACCTTGAATCATCTAAAGCTATGTTAATTAATGCAAAAATAAGCCATTTTTTGCTACTTCTGGTCTGACCGGAAGTGACGACGACGGACGGAAAATTAATTTTTATGCTCCCAGAGACATTCGTTACCCAAAAACTTGTCAAGAACGGCAAAAATACGCATTTTCCGACTACTTCCGGTTTGGCCGGAAGTGACGTCGCCGGACGAATTTTGACGACGCCAATACATGAAGCTTGACCTTTTGAACAACTTTGCTTCTTTGACGTATTACAAATTCTATATAGATTTTGAGATATAAAGAAAAAAGTTTCGGCCCCTCTAGGCCGCTAATTATAGGGGCCAGCCCTTTTTTCGAGATATCATTTGAAAGATCTTGGAATTCTACACTTCTTTTGTTCTATATGTCTTAACAAAATATTTGTAGGTAGAAAGATATCTTCGAAAAAGTGTTAAAAATTTTTAAATTCTTGATACGTCTATTTTTGGGCCATAGCGAGCGCCGACGTGCGGACCTTCCGATAAAAATGAAATATGTTATACATATCTACAGACTTTGGTCTATCATACCTGAAAGTTTCATGTTTCTATCTTGAGCCATTATCGAGAAAGTCTGCGGACAACCTGACCCTTCAAAAATCATAAAATTGACAATATCTCCAAACCGGAAGTGATGTCATCAAATCGGAAAAAAATGCATAAGGTTCAAGTAATGTAACATAAGTCCTGAAAGTTTCATGGAAATCCATCAAGCCGTCTTTGAGAAATCGCGTGCACAAAATCGGTAAGAAAAAAAAGAATAATAAAAGTGAAAAAGAAACCTAAGAATAACAAGAAGGTCTTCCGCTGAAGACGGAAGACCTTAATAAAAGTGAAAAAGAAACCGAAGAATAATAGAAGGGTCTTCCGCTGAAGACGGAAGACCCTAACTAGAAAAGAAACTCGTTGCGAGCAACGAGGTCTTCCGTCTGATTCTGAAAAAAAAAACCCGCAAAATCGATCTGAAAAAATGATAAAACTTTTTAGGGAAACAAAGGGGGTTAAACCCGGGTTGCCAGCATGAAAATCCAAAGCGCTTCCTGTTACGCTATTGGGACCACATCTCTAAATCTACTTGTATATACTTCTGAAACAGTACATCTGTCTTAGAATAATGAAAGGCGGTCACTATTTATAATTTTCCGTCAAACGCCACGAGTAAATCTTCGAGCGTTTTCTTTGGAATGTCCCATTGAATAGGTGTGATAGCTTCAATGGAAATAAAAAATGAACGTTCTTATAGCTAAAATTTCAAGGTAAAGAAATTGTTTTTAACATTTACAAATTCTATGATGTAAATAGATAGGTAACACTAAATCAGTGAAAATGCTATAGCTTTTTACTTTTTAAAATTTCCTGTTTATCCCCATACTGAACTATCCCAATTAGTTAAACTTTCATGAAAATGTTGAAATGTTTCGCCGAAAAACATGTGTCGCCCTAAGACGGTCAAGGAATCAAATACCATTTATGTTCAATAACTTAAATCATATCTTTGACACAAGAATATTAATATAAACTCAATTCTTCTAAAAAATGGTTTTCTTATGTTTGTCTTTCCTTTTAGTTTAATATGAGCAAAACAGTGGATACGTTTAATACTTACTATATACATCGATATTGTTTCTTAAAACTATTTGTAACTATGATTTAAGATCTGTTTTTCCGCAAAACAAATGATGTATTTCATTTGCACATTTAGTCTTTTCTTTTTCTACTTTGAGAACCAGCCAAAATCAATTATAGAAGACGTTTGAGACGACCATGGATTTAAACTTAGTTTGACAGAGAATTGCAACGTATCTACATCGTGACAATCCCCGTATTCCTTTACATTTCATTTATCCTTATTTACTTTCGTTAAAGCAAACGCTTGGCTGCCTCTGAAAACCCCTATTGCGAAATGTCGGAGTTGATATAGGCAACCGCCATATTGGACCCGCTTCAGATTTTTAAATATTAATATCTAGAGTTTGGATTTATCAATGTTCAAACAAATTATATAGTAAGTATTATAAGAACGGTCTTTATTAACATTCCAAAAATAAATGAAAAATATTGAAAAACAAAAAAGTTAGAAAAGACGGACTTTTTAAATTCGCTTCCGCTAGCGACCGGAAGTACTGACGACACACGAAAAGGTGATTTCACATATCTAAAAGTCATCATCTATCATCTCTAACAAGTCTCCAGTTAATATCTTAGACCATTTTCATAAAAAAGGGGGGACAAAAATTCATTTTAAAATCAGAAAACTGTCAATGTCTTGGAACCGAATGTGAGTATTCCAAATTTTCCTTCTGATGAACAAAGTTCATATAATGACGCATAATTCCTGAAAGTTTCATTGAAAACCACTGAATAGTTTTTGAGAAATCGCCTGCACAAAATTTTGGGGAAAAAAAATAAGAATAATAATAAGAAACAGTAGAATCCCTAGAAGGTCTTCCGTGAAGACGGAAGACCTTAATAAGAAACAGTAGAATCACTAGAAGGTCTTCCGTGAAGACGCAAGACCTTAATTACCCTATGGGCCTTATCAGCTCGAAAAGATAGATATTGTACAATGTCGTCCTTAAACTTGTAAGCATGTGCTTTTTCTAAACTTGTTTCCGGTTAGGCTAATTACACAAAAATAGAAAGAAAAGGGTTGCGCTAAAACCCGTAAAATACCAAAAACATAAACAGAACATTCCCCGTCTGATTTACCATGTAAGTAAATCACTAACTCAATAAACATAATTTCAATAAAATTTGAAAAACAATTTCTCAACTACAGATTTCTAACATTCTTTGCAAAATATACAAAGTCTACAAATCTGTTCTAATTCTTAACTAAAAGAACAAGCTCTGAAATTGGTCTGGTGTATTCAATGTTCTTTCCGTCACGATGAACACGAATAATGACTTTGCGGATTCTCCCGTCATCACTTGGTAGAACCTTCACAATCCTGGCTAACGGCCACGATTGTCTCGGAACATCGTTATCCTTGAGCAAAACGATACTTCCTTCGGTAAGATCTGGTACCACAGATTTCCACTTCCTGCGCGTTTGAAGCGTATGGAGATAATCCTTCTTCCATTTCTGCCAGAACAGTTCCGATAAACACTGCACACGTTTCCACTGAGCTCTGTAGATATCTTTCATGTCCAATTTTGAATCGGACTCGAACTGGGTTGCTGTTTGACTGTCATCTTTGTGTGTCAGTAACAAAGCTGGAGAAAGGATAATAGGGTTTTCTGGGTCCGTGGAAATAACTGTGATTGGTCTTGAGTTTATAATTGCCGACACTTCCGCCAGAAAGGTTACTAAGACTTCATGGGTCAGGTTTTTAGTTGAAGAATCCAAAAGTAGAGCATCTAAGATCCTTCTAGCTGTTTTTATCATACGCTCCCACACTCCCCCCATGTGAGAAGAGTGTGGCGAGTTGAAGATCCAGGTGATCCCTTTTTCTTCCAGGTAAGATTTTGCGGTTGTATCTTCAACATTTACACAGTTCAGATGAAGTGTGTTGACTGTCCCGATAAAATTGGTTCCTCTGTCTGAACGAATAATCTTGACATTGCCCCTAATGGTAATGAACCGTTTCAAGGCGTTAATGAAGGAAGAGGTTGACATTTCCTCCAATACCTCTATGTGAACAGCTCGGGTACACAAACACGTAAATAAAGCTGCCCAGCGTTTGTTGTTCACGGTTCCGCCTCTAGTTTTCCGGGTAACCACTTGCCAAGGTCCGAAAACATCTACGCCTATGTTCAAAAATGGGGCTCCTACCATCAGACGATCCTTGGGTAAATCGGCCATGAGTTGATGTTGCTCTTTCCAACGCAACTTCCTGCAGGTAACGCATCGATAGATGAGTGACGATACTAGTCGTTTACATCCTGTGTTCCAGTATCCACTTGATCGAACAGCGCCTTCTGTTATATGTCTCCCCTGATGGAAAACCTTCTCGTGGCATGACAGGACTATGAGTTTGGCCACATAAGACCGTCCAGGTAAGATAATGGGATGCAACTCGTTCTGACTAAGGTATGCGTTTTTCAAACGTCCTCCTACTCTTATAGTTCCGTCACAGTCTAGGAATGGATTCAGTGGTATTATGTTACTGTTCTTGTTCATCTGACATTTTCTCCTCAAGGCATCCAGGTCTTCGGGGTAGAAATTTCTTTGGGTTTCCTTGACAATGAATGTTTCTGCTTCCTTCATGATCTGAGGATTAAGTGTCTTTAGTTCAGATGAGTGAGTCTTCTCTTTTCTTGCCTTGAATGACTTGACAAACTGTTTCAGACGAGCAATGGCTCTCACTAAGGATATCCAGCTTCCAAACTTTGTGAATCTGTTGATCAATGGTGTTGACTCATTCAACTGTGTCTTCTGTACGACTACTTCTGGTCTAATCTCTTTGTCAGGTTCAGGGTCTAGTAAACGAAACACTGTAGTGTACTGAATATGATCCTCGCTGTTCTGTAAGAACTTTGGTCCGTTTAACCACATACTGTCCTGAAGCTTTGAGGAGGGAACTGAGCGTGTAGCTAGGTCAGCCGGGTTATGTTTAGTGTTCACGTAACTCCAATCAGATGGGGTTGAGAGACTCCTAATTTGGTCCACTCGATTTGAGACGTACGTGTAGAAGCGTCTGGTGGTATTGTTGATGTAGCCTAGAACCACTTGGCTATCTGTGTAATACTTGACACTGCCTGGCCTAATATCAAGGGATTCTTGAACAGTTTCATGAATTTCTACTGCCATTACAGCTGCGCATAACTCCAGTCTAGGTAGAGAATGTTCCTTCAAGGGAGCTAACTTCGCCTTTCCCAACAAGAATCCAATATTCACTCTGTTGTCTGAGAAATAGGTTTTCAAATAGGCGACAGCTCCAATAGCCTTTTCCGAGGCATCGGAAAATATGTGAACTTCTGTTTTGGTAGCTTCAGGTAACTTAGAAGTGTAGCTTCTCTGAATCTTAACATCCTTCAATGAGTCTAAGGAACTGGTCCACTCACTCCACTGATTCATGTACTCCTGGGGAAGTTCCTCATCCCAGCCAGTAGTTCCTTGTGAAATCTCTCTTACAAGCATTTTTCCTTTGATCTTCACTGGTGCGATGAAACCAATCGGGTCAAATATGCTGTTGATCACTGACAAAATACCTCGTTTTGTAAACGGTTTTGTCTCTAAAGGTATATTGAACATGAAACTGTCAGTTTGTAAGTTCCATTTAAGTCCGAGACTCTGATGAAATGGTAAGTACTCTTCTGTGAAATTGAGATCTTGAATTTCCTTTGAGAGGTCTTGGTTAGGGAAGTGATTCATTAGTTCCAAGCTGTTGGAAGTGATCTTATGGAGTTTCAGGTTTCCGTTTTCTGCCAAATCCTTCTGAGTTCTCTTTATCAAATCCGCTGCTTCCTGAACTGTTTGAGTTGACAACAAACCGTCGTCCACATAAAAGTTTTTCACTACAAAGTTTTTCACATCACTGTCACTTTCTTCCACTGTCTTTCTGAGTGCATAAGTTGCAATCGCAGGTGAAGTTGTGTTGCCGAACACATGTACCTTCATCTGGTACTCCACTAGGCCCTTGTTCATGTCGTTTTCTTTATACCAAAAGAAGCGCAAATACTTGCGCTGATCTGGTTGAACATAGAATCCGTAAAACATTTGCTGAATGTCAACTGTCACTGCTACTGGTCCTTGACGAAAACGTAAAAGAATTCCAAGAAGGTCATTGGTCAGGTTAGGTCCAGTAAGTAACACTTGGTTTAATGATAGGCCTTGACACTGGGCTGATGAGTCGAAGACCACTCGGATTTGTGCTGGCTTTTTCGGATGATACACTCCGAAAATGGGCAGGTACCAGCATTCTTCTGAGTCGGGTAGTTTGTGTACTTCTTCTGCAAAGCCTTTGTCCAGTATGTTTGACATAAATGTTAGAAAGTGTTCTCGTTTTGCTTCATCCTTGATAAGGCTGATTTCAAGAGATTTTGCCCTCTTCATTGCTAGTTCTTTATTGTTTGGTAGGGGTGGTCTGTCTGGTTTAAATGGTAATGGTGCCTCCCAATTACCCTGTTCGTTCTTCATCATTCCAGCTGCCATGATAGTTTCGAATTCTCGATCTTCAGTTGACTTCCCTGATTTGTTGTCATCCTTTGTTTTAATGAATAAACGACTGTCTGGTTCACAAAACAACGAGTCAAGATTACTTTCTCTAATGTGAAAATTGTTTACACACGGAGGGTGTAGACTTGGTTGTCCATCATGAAGTATGAAAGTTTTGTTCACATTTACTTGGTCACTTTTATGAGCTTTTCCAATACATGTTTCACCTATGATAACCCATCCTAGGCTTAGTTTCTGCCCATATGGAGAGATGGCGCTTCCAATGCGTTGGTCTTCCACATGATGAACACTGATGATATCTCGTCCCAATAATAGAAGTGTCTTTGCGCTGTCATTCACTGGTGGAATCAGCTCTGCTATATCTTGAAGATGAGAGTAGCATCGGGCTACTTCCGGAGTAGGTACTTCGTTTTTGTTATCTGGAATTTGGTTACATTCGATTAGTGTTGGTAGTTGAAGTTTAGTGGTACTGTCCAAGGACTCAACTGTGTAGTTGGATGCTTGTTAGAGTCTTTCTTGACTGCTCTTCGTAATTTGATAAAATGTCAAACTTTCTGGAATTTTCCAATTCATCCTCGAATACCTTAAGTTCAGCTTCGGCCACACTCAGATTCATTTCCGCATCTAGTACATCCATGTTAGCTTGAATTTCAGACTGTCGACGTTGAATTTCTGCCTTGACCTTGACTTCATTTTCTACTAATTCAGCTTTTATTTTCTTCAATTCCAACTGTTTCTTCTCATATTCCATCTGAACTCTCGCTGCTTCTGCCTTTGCCTTTCGCTCCATGAATTCCTGCATAGGTACGTAACTGCCACTCGCACTAGAAGATCTGGACAGTTTATAACTACTATGTGACCTATGAGACTCTGACCTTGTGTCTTCATGCTTGGTTTGAGTGTTTCTTTTTCCAAGAGTTTGTTTGATTTGACTAAGAACATGTTGCACTTTAGAGTCCACAGTTTTTGCAATAACATCATGT
>NW_026917983.1:0-13955 GCF_032062105.1 Saccostrea cuccullata | reverse complement strand
TTATAAGCAAAAGAAATATTTAGGGGCCAACCCTTGAACTCCTTAATGGGGACGCTTAAAAAAAAATGAAAGGTTGCATATTGTTCAGAACATGATTTTGAACATCTTTTTCAATATTGCTTATCAAAATATTTCTCCCAAGAGTTATTGAAAAAAGATTTTTAGCCCCTTTTGGCCCCTAATTTGAGTACCCAGCCCCTTTTCCTGGATTTCAGTTTAAAGCTCTTAAAATTTTGAACACTTTTTGTTCAACAACTATTCAGAGATTCTTTTTTGTTTTCGAGTTATTTGGAAAAGAAATATTAAGGGGCCAACCCTTTAACTCCCTAATGGGGACGTTTAGCAAAAAATGCAAGGTTGCATATTGTTCAGAACATGATTTTGAACATCTTTTGTTTAATATTACTTGTCAAAATATTTCTCACTTACGAGATATAAAGCATCATAGATTTAGCATTCTGGCCCCTTGTGGCCCCTAATTATGTACCATACGACATTAAAACCATAATATATAGTTGTAGATTGTTGAGATAAACATTTTTGCTTCATTAATGTATAACAAAATATTTACTGTAAAATAGTTATCGAAAAAAGACTTTTAGCCTTTTTTCGCCCTTAATGTGATGAGTCAGCACTTTTTTAATGGAATCATATGAAAGATCTTGTGATTCTGCACAAATATTGTTCAGTATATTCTTACAAAATATTTATACTTTAAAAGATATGATGCAAAATGTCTCCAAAAATCACTCCTGATTCGTGTCCTAAATTTTGACCCCTACCAAGCTTCCATACTAGGTACTTCCGGAAACTATCCAAAACTCCCAGTAACATGGACACATGTCCTCTATCAACACTGAAAATTTTAGCGCTCTAGCTCAAGTCGTTTCTGAGATCAATGCCGGACAAGTAGGTCCACTGAATTTTAATAAAAGGGCGATAACTCTAGACCGGAAGTGATTTTCGAAAAATCCAAAAAATGGTATAAACTTCAGATGATCCTGCATCAACCCAGAAAATTTGAAGCAAATCCATCGAGCCATCTTTGAGAAATCTTCTGCACAAAATTTGTGCAGAGAAAAAGAATAATAATAATAATAATAAGAAAATTGAAAAAGAAACATAAGAATAATAGAAGGGTCTTCCGCTGAAGACGGAAGACCCTAACTAGATAAGAAACTCGTTGCGAGCAATGAGAGGTCTTCCTTCCGATTCTGAAAAAAACCCCGCAAAATCGAGCTGAAAAAGTGATAAAACTTGATGGAAACAAAGGGGATTGAACCCGGGTCGCCAGCATGAAAATCCAAAGCGCTTACTATTACGCGGGTACCCCTATTACTCAATTGGGACCACGACTCTAAATCTACTTGAATATACTTCTGAAACAGTACATCTGTCTTAGAATAATGAAAGGCAGTCACTATTCATAATTTTGCGCCAACGCCACAAGTAAATCTTCGCGCCTTTTCTTTGGAATGTCCCATTAAATAGGTGTGATAGCTTCAATGGAAATAAAAAAGAACGTTCTTATAACTAAAATTTCAAGATAAAGAAATTGTTTTTAACACATTTACAAATTCTTTGACGTAAATAGATGCGTAACTCTAAATCAGCGGAACTGCTATAATTTTTTACTTTTAAAAAATTTTCTGTTTATCCCCATACTGAACTATCCCTGTTCGTTAAACTTTCATGAAAAGGTTGAAATGTTTCGCCGAAAAACACGTGTCGCCGTAAGACGGTAAAGGAATCAGATATCATTTATGTTCAATAACTTAAATCTATTCTTTGAGACAAGAATATTAATATAAACTCAATTCTTCTAAAAAATGGTTTTACTGTTTGTCTTTCCCATTAGTTTAATATGACTCAAGTGTGCATGAGCAAAACAGTGGATACGTTTAATACTTACTATATACATCGATATTGTTTCTTAAAACTATTATTTGTAGCTATGATTTAAGATCTGTTTTTCCGCAAAACAAATGATAGTAGGTATAAATGTATTTCATTTGCACATTTAGTCTTTTCTTTTTCTACTTTGAGAACCAGCCAAAACCAGTTACAGAAGACTTTTGAGACGACCATCGATTTAAACTTAGTTTGACACAGAATTGCAACGTAACTTCATCGTGACAATCCCCATATTCCTTTACATTTCATTTATCCTTATTTACTTTCGTTCAAGCAAACGCTTGGCTGCCTCTGAAAACCCCTATTTCGAAATGTCGGAGTTGACATAGGCAGCCGCCATATTGGACCCGCTTCAGATTTTTAAATGTTAATATCTAGAGTCAGGATTTATCAATGTTCAAACAAATTATATAGTAAGCATTTTTAGAAGGGTTTCTATTAACATTCCAAAAATGAATGAAAAATATTAAAAAACAAAAAAGTTAGAAAATACGAACTTTTTAAATTCGCTTCCGCTAGCGACCGGAAGTAATGACCACACACGAAAAGGTGATTCGTCACATCTAAAAGTCATCATCTATAATCTCTTACAAGTCTCCAGTTTATATCTTAAACCATTTTCGAAAAAAAGGGGGGACAAAATTGCATTTTAAAATCAGAAAAGTGTCAATAACTTGGAACCAAAGGTGAGTATTCCAAATTTTCCTATCCATGCCACAACTTCATATAATGACGCATAATTCCTGAAATTTTCAATTTTAATTTCCTGAAATCATTTATAGAACGATTTATTTTGAATACACGTGGTATCTCGATCTCGATGCAATATTTCGTCAGACGTATTTTTTGCCAGAGACAGAAACAATTCTGACTGTTTCACTTTGATAATTTATGCACAGAGCCGACTTCAAGTGATTTGCTATGTCAATAAGTGAGTTATGGACTCGAGTTACGGACTCGATCTCCAAAGCAAGCATCCAGCCTGTTAGAGTTGAGCATCAAGTTGAACAAGTTCCACCTTCGAGGATGAGCGAGTTCACATCTCTGTTGATCAGACTGGCACTGTCAGCTGGGCTGTCTCTCGTGTTGGGTAAAATTCTGCTTGATATGATGGACCCCACAAGGAAGCAAAAGAAGGAGGCAGAGAAGAGGGCTAAAGAATTGATGAAAAGAATTGGTGTAACTAATGTAAAGTTGACAGAATATGAGCTTTGCTTTGCGGCTGACTTGATTGAACCAGAGAGCCTTGATGTATCGTGGAGTGACATTGGGGGCCTAGATGATGTGGTCAGATCAATCCAAGAAACAGTCATTTTCCCATTCAAAAGACGAGATTTGTTTAAAGATTCATATTTAATCCAACCACCAAAGGGCCTTTTGTTACATGGACCTCCTGGGTGTGGTAAAACAATGGTTGCCAAAGCAATTGCAAAAGATGCAGGAGCCAGATTTATTAATTTCAAAATTTCATCAATGGTGGATAAATGGTATGGAGAATCACAAAAAAGAGCAGAGGCAGTCTTCTCATTGGCTATGAAATTGCAGCCAGCAATTATATTTATAGATGAAATAGATTCCTTTTTGCGGTCCAGAAGTTCCCAGGACCACGAAGCCACCGCGATGATCAAGGCTCAGTTTATGAGTATGTGGGACGGCATTATTACAGACCCTAAATGTCAGGTCATGATCATTGCAGCAACAAATCGTCCCAGTGACATCGACCCAGCCATTCTTAGAAGATTACCTTGCCAATTTAGCATTAAAAAACCAGAAAAACTTCAACGAATCAACATATTAAAACTTGTGCTGTTATTAGAAGACACAGAGGATTTAGATTATGAACAATTAGGAGAAGAAACTATGGGAATGACAGGAAGTGACCTAAAGGAAGTTTGTAGGGTAGCATCAACCAATCGAATCAGAGAGTTAATCCAGGACAACCAATCGGATAATATCTATAAAGTGAAAATAGACAGACTAAGACCTGTAATGATGAAGGATATGGCGGTTGCTATTGAAAAGGTTTCAAAGTCCAAGTCGGAAGTGTTCACAAGTTTTTCTGGGTTTCAAATGGACTGAAGATTGTTAATAAAAATGGAAACTGATTAAAATGTGTCTTTGATTAGCCAATGACAATTTGTACTCAACTTATGCAGATATCAAATTCTGGATTATCATAATACATATTATAGCAATCCATTGGTTTTAATATTCTTTAATTGAAATTTCTCCCTTTACTCTTTGTATTGTCTTAGAATACAATGTATGTATTTATATATAGTCATTAATTCTGTTTGTATCAGATAATTATTACATTTTTCGACTCTTAAAGTAAGAACATTCCAAAATATGTTTGGTTAATGTCGTGTATCAGAATTAAGGAGTAGAGCATTGATTATGTTGTGAATGCCTCAGGGCTTCATATAGCTATAAATAAGGGAAGGAAAAACACACCCTCCCTAAACACCCACCCACACACATACAAAACGCTTCTGTTATTTATGTGATATCTGTTGCTTGAAAATGTTACATAATTTTTGTTAGTGATTTATTATCATTCTGTTGAATGTTATTTTTAGTGATGGTTCTCATCTTTTAACTGATAAGTTAAAGTACAGTGTATGAGAGTTACATGTACTGAATTAAAGAAACTGGTTATAGCCAGCTTAAAGAAAACGCTATTTAAATACCTCCGATATACAAATAGAAAGAAAAGGATAGAAAGAAAAGAGAAACATCTAACTATATCGCCAGAAACTTTACTGTTGAGTTAAGCCGGCTCAGATACAATTATTCATTGTGTTAAAGTAAAGTTTAATTCATCAGTAATCGAAAATAAAGATAGAAAACATTAAAGATAAAAGAAGATAGAGAGAAGAGGATAGAAAGAATAGACGCAGTGTAAAATTGCCTGGACTATACCGATGAATTAAACCGGCTAAAATACAATTACAATTATATTGTGTTAAAGTGACGTTTAATTCAGATCACGGTGATCAAGTAGAACTTGTTGCATATCAGTCTCAGTAGTGTGTTATATTTTACTACAGTACATAGAGTATTCGTACATAGATTATTCGTAGTTGATTAACTTGTACTTTTATACATATATTACAATTTCTTGTCGGAATTCCATGAATTAAGCAAATAGTAGATCTTAAACATCCAGTCTGGCTTTGTAGCTTGCGGCAAGGGATGTCCATTTCTCTTGTAAGTTAAAGGCTGTTTATTCACAATAGGTATGATGCCAGAGGATGAATCAAAATAGGATAGTAATGTCACGTAGTTTTAATCTTCTTTTAAAGACTAGATTTTTTTGTGGAATGTCAACATATTGATACAAACGCTTGTGGTCTTTGTTACTAAATCTTCGAAAGTCTCCGAGTTTGTTCTTTAAAGAATGTTCTACTAGTTCGTGCATCCATAACGTTCCTGGAGTCTTTTCCATATCCTAAGAAGGCATTGCTCTCGGTAGGCTCTTTTTGTTCTGATGCAGACTGCAAATTTTAAGGACTCTTTTATATTTAGAATATCACTAGTAAGTCCATTCCTTCAAATATTGTAATGCTCAGTCTCTAAAACTCTTGAAACTTGATTTTCATGTGACAAATGTTTGTGGTGTTTCAATGAATTTCGAAAATCTTGATAATAACATCATTACTGAGTAGAAATCTTAAAGATCGCTAAGAAAATTCTGGTCTTTAGAATGTTTTACATTTTTACACATTCTTTTCTGATGTCTTGAAATATCACAGAATCTATGGTACCAGTATCACAATTTGAAGCCTGCTCAGCAGACACCATTATCAACTTGATCATTAATGTAACAGTATACTGTTTGCGATTTATCTGTGCATCGATATCTGATGTTTTAACAGACCCTTGTCTAGTGTCCGACTATAAGTTGTCTATTGCTTTCACTTCTGCTTCCACCAGTGCTTTTTTTCTTCTTACACGTGATGAATAGCCTCATGCTCTGCTTTCTTACGTTCACGGTCATGTTATTGTTTTGCATCCTATTCCCTCTCTCGGATTATAATGTTCATTTCTTCAGTCGATGGATTAACACACTCTGCCGTATTTACTTTGTCATCATCAAATTTTCTCTCAAGAAGATGCTTCCGCATCTTTTTCTAAAACTTCTATTAGTTAAGACTTTTATAATTTATGTCTTTCTTTTAACACATTGTAGTTTTTAGCTCTACTGATTTAGAGATCGGAAGAGCTTATGTGATAGTTGTGTTATGGTTAAGGTGGTCCTATAAGGCTTTTATTAGCATGTAGAGACAACATAAGAATGGCGTCGGTTCAATTCTTCTGTGTTCCTTCACATAATTGACGACGTAATACACAAAGGGGTCAATTCAAAACATAAAAATGATACATCTTCAAAATTGAGTTAAGAGCTACAATAAATTTCATGATAGCAAAAGATGTTAAACCTTGCATAAACTATTCTTAGGTTAATACATTAGATTCTGTTGAAAATTGGGATTTGATATGTAACAATGTAAGGAAACCTGGTACATTAACAGTTCTGTTTTGTTCTGAAACTATGTCAAAATAAAACAAAGAAATTGTCTGTGTAATGCAACTAACTAGCATTTCTAAAAAAAATAAAAAACAAACAGTACAACTTTTCCAAAATTTACATGACTGACATAGATGTTTAAGTCCTTACTCTCATACCCCATTTTCATGGTACTGATCTGACCCACAAACAAGCAAATTAAATTTCTTCAATAGCACCGATAGAAATTTACGTCATAATTTATGAATTAAAACCAGTCTCACGCTAGAGGCGCTGCTGTCAGTTCGGACAAATATAGTTATGATGGCGGCCAATTCGTTATTAGAAGAGGATATTCCCGGGGCCAAGTTTGTTCATGCGTCGGTTGAGGAACACACAAATATCCAATTAAAAAGATGGTTAAAATGTCGTGGGCTTCCTACTTCTGGAAAACGACCGGATTGAATAGAAAAGTATCCAAAATTTGATAGTGTGTAAATTTGTAAACAGCGGAAATCACGACACGGCGACTGCAAAAAAATACGTAAACAATGAATATATATAAATAATTTCGGTTATGTTTCGTGTCAATTAAACAATAAAATTATGGAAATCTACAAAAACAATCAACAAAAACACATACTTTTACCTTTTTACTATTAAATAATTTACGTAATGTTATGCCGATGCCAGAATGCTGTGAACAACAATGTCAAAATTGATGTGAAAGTTGACGATGGTAAATGGCTGAATCTGAAAAAGAAACCAACACCTGTTGCATCACAAGTTCCCTATGTCCCAATTCAAGGCTGGAAGAAGTCTCCATCTGGGTCTATACCAAAACATTTTAATCATGGGCATATCTACTATTATCTTGTGGAATTTTGTAGATAATGTTTGAAAATTTTGATAGATGCTGCCTCCCTTGTTTTTAGACTAAGGAAATTCCACTTTCTAACAGTATCAGGAATAAATGATTTATTGTAGAGTTCTAATCTGTTTGGCAAAGAATAATTTAAAGCATTACGGGTAGTGTATCCTGAAATATTGCCTCTTGTATCAGGTACTAAGTTTTGTAAGTAAGTGGGGACGAAATTATTGTGCACTTTATACATTGTTATTAGTTTTGCCCTATTTCTTCTATGTTCCAGTGGTTCCCCACCTGTTTCCAAATAAAAAGAATTTCTTGAGGCAATAATTGTAAGCCCAGTAACTATTCTTGCAGCAAGTAATTGTACTTTTTCAAGATTCTCACTGTCTGTTTTTGTGCATCCAGACCAAACTTCAACAGCATATTCAAGTTGTGTCTAATAAAAGATGTATACATCTGAGATAGAATATCTCTTGACACTGTAAATTTTAATTTTTTAAGAAGCCCCAGTTTTTAGCTCTACTGGTCAGAGACCAGAAGAGCTTATGCGATGGTAATGTGTCCGTCGTCCGTCCGTCTGTCTGTCTGTCTGTCTGTCTGTCCGTCTGTAAACAATTTTTCAAAATGCTACTCCTCCTACAGTTTTGGTCTTGATTTCAATATAACTTGGCACACAAGTAGACTACACTAAGATACATAATTCTGTGTATCGGTTTTTGATTTGGATGAATGGTGTTGCCGTGGTTACTAAAAATAGAAATTTCTGTGAAATTCTTTCAAAATGCTACTCCTCCTACAGTTTTGGTCTGATTTCAATATAAATTGGCACACAAGTAGACTACACTAAGATACATAATTCTTTATATCGGTTTTTGATTTCGATGAACGGTGTTGCCGTGGTTACTAAAAATAGAAATTTCTGTGAAATTCTTTCAAAATGCTACTCCTCCTACAGTTTTGATCTGATTTCAATATAACTTGGCACACAAGTAGACTACACTAAGATACATAATTCTGTGTATCGGTTTTTGATTTCGATGAACGGTGTTGCCGTGGTTACTAAAAATAGAAATTTCTGTGAAATTCTTTCAAAATGCTACTCCTCCTACAGTTTTGATCTGATTTCAATATAACTTGGCACACAAGTAGACTACACTAAGATACATAATTCTGTATATCGGTTTTTGATTTCGATGAACGGTGTTGCCATGGTTACTAAAAATAGAAATTTCTGTGAAATTCTTTCAAAATGCTACTCCTCCTACAGTTTTGGTCTGATTTCAATATAACTTGGCACACAAGTAGGCTACACTAAGATACATAATTCTGTGTATCGGTTGTTGATTTCGATGAACGGTGTTGCCGTGGTTACTAAAAATAGAAATTTCTGTTAAATACTCTCAAAATGCTACTCCAAATAACAGTTTTAGTCTGGTTATAATATAATGTGGCATGCAAGTAGACTACACTAAGAACATAAAGAGACTTAATCAAGGATCATTATTCTATTTATTGCTGTTGAAAAGTTTCAATTTTCAACTGCTTAAGTACTTTTCTCTTCCTTTGCTATAAGTACAAACCAGTAGAGCTTCAGTCTCGACAGAGACTTCTGGTTTGTATGCTTTCTTTATAATAAGTATCAATATGATCAGGCCATCCTAAGTTAGACGACAGAATTATCCCAAGGTGTTTATGTTCTGTAACATATTCCAACTGGCAATTGTCAAAAAATAATTTGGGAAAATGCTGTACATTTTTAGCTCACCTCAACGAAGTTGGGGGAGCTTATGTGATACCCTCGGCGTCGGCGTCCCCGGGTTAAGGTTAAGTTTTTTGGAGCAGTTTTCTTTTTTAGTAATTCTGTGTCCAATATTGATTAGATATGCATGGAAGATGTTGCTAGTGTGTTTTATTGTACCAGTCAAAGTTTCAGATGCTGCAGTTTCAGCAAAGGAATGACCAGGTTAATGTTTTTGGTCCAGGTTAACATTTTTGGTGCAGTTTTTGGTGTAGGTCTCATTTCCGAGTAACTATAAGCCCTATGTTGACCAAACTTACATGGATGATACGTCTTAGGATGCATACTACCAGCCTTGCTTCGGATGCTGAATCTGACCTACATTTTCCGGTTGAGTGAACAGGTTAAAGTTTTTCGTGAAGGTTTCATATCGAAAACACTTTGAGCCCTATAATGACCAAACTTACATGGATGGTACATCTTAGGATGTATTCTACTAGAACTGCTTCGGATGCTGAATCTGACCTACATTTTCCGGTTGAGTGAACAGGTTAAAGTTTTTGGTGCAGGTTTCATTTCCGAGTAACTTTAAGCCTTATGTTGACCAAACTTACATTGATGATACATCTTAGGATGCATAGTACCAGCCTTGCTTCGGATGCTGAATCTGACCTACATTTTCCGGTTGAGTGAACAGGTTAAAGTTTTTTGGTGAAGGTTTCATATCGATGATACTTTGAGCCCTATAATGACCAAACTTGCATGGATGGTACATCTTAGGATGTATTCTACTAGACTTGCTTCGGATGCTGAATCTGACCTACATTTTCCGGTTGAGTGAACAGGTTAAAGTTTTTGGTGCATGTCTCATTTCCAAGTTACTATGAGACATATAATGACCAAACTTACATTGATGATACATCTTAGGATGCATACTACCAGCCTTGCTTCGGATGCTGAATCTGACCTACATTTTCCGGTTGAGTGAACAGGTTAAAGTTTTTGGTGAAGGTTTCATATCGAAGATACTTTGAGCCCTATAATGACCAAACTTGCATGGATGGTACATCTTAGGATGTATTCTACTAGACTTGCTTCGGATGCTGAATCTGACCTACATTTTCTGGACGAGTAAATATGTTAAAGTTTATGGTGCAGGATTCATTTCCAAGTAACTTTGAGCCCTATAATGACCAAACTTGCATGGATGGTACATCTAAGGGTGCATTCTACTTGGCTGGCTTCGGATGCTGAATCTGACCTACACTTTCTGGATTAGTGGAAAGGTTGATTTTTTTATACAGGTTTCATTTGCAAGTTACTTTTAGCCATATGTTGACCAAACTTGCATGGATGATACTTCTTAGGATGCACACTAATGTACTTGCTTCAGATGCTGAATTCGACATACATTTTCCAGATAATAGACCTTGTAAAAGTTATTGGTGGAAATCTATCACAAAGAAACTATAAGGCTTATATAAACCAGTTGCACAAATGATGCATCAAGGGATGAAAACTCTCAATCTTGCTTCAGATGCTGGATTTTAATTATTTAATGCATTTTCATGATGAAGAACTAGTTTGAAGTTTTTATAGGTCTATTCCAAAGTATCAAAATCAAAATTGCATAAATTTTGCATTTTTGGATGTACACTTTTTGTTGGTTAATTGTGTGACTTAATTTGCCTTACTTAAAGACAACACACGTTGAGGTGAGCTCTGTAATCTCTGATTACCTATGTTTTAAATTAAAAAATACTGCTTTTGTTTTCTGTGGATTGAATTTCATAAACCATTTCTTTGACCATTTATCTAGTATTCTAAGATCATGGTTAAGATTTTGTTCAATATGATTTATATTATCTGAACAATGTTGTAAGGAATTATCATCAGCAAATAATATACAAACAGATATCATATTTTCAGCCACATAGAAATATTACTCTTATGGCAAAGGGTTTTTGTCACTTTTTGAACATAATTCATACAAGGCTTAGACACAATTGTATTCTAAAGTCTGATTTATATCGTTGTAACATAATTACCAGTCCTAATAGTTCCTGTGGACTTTTAGAAGATGCATATCATCTGTTTTTTGTTTGTAAATATTATGTAAAAGCAAGAAATTTCTTAATGAATAAGTTATTGTCATTAAATTATTTACATATTATAGATGTACATTTAATGCTATGGGGCGATGAATCTCTAACTCTTGAACAAAATGCTGAACTTTTCAAGACTGTACAAACTTTCTTAAATGAATGTGGTTGTTTTTCAAAAAAATTAAAAATAATAATAATTTAATTCTTACCATATCAAATTATATTTGTACATTTAAAGAATTTATTCATTTCTTTTGCTATGTATACAATGAATGTAGTAGACCTAATATGTATATAATTATGTTTCTCTATTTTGGCAATGTTTACAATATGTTATTTTAGGAGAGGACTATCTAAGTTATCGAACTTGTGTCCAATCCTTTTGACTGAATTTGTCAATAAAATATGTTCAATTCAAAAAAAAATCTTGTGAAATCAGTAGCATTAGTTGAGTGTGTGACTCAAACAGTTCTGCGGATGACTGTCAAGATTATGTACACACTAGCAAACCATTTACTAAGGGTATGAATCTTTTTAGGAGTGGTCATGTGAAAAACATTAATGATGTCAGTTGTAAAGGACACTATTTTGTTAAAAGCATGAGTGTTAGTTTCCTACTCAAAACATTCCTACAACTGTACAGTAACATTATCTGAATCATCTGGATCAGTATTAGAGGGTACGTGCACTTACTCTGCTTCTGGCATGGGCAGATGTTCTCACATTGCTGCTGTGTTGTTTGCATTGGAGGACTACATTATTGAATTTGGGACTGACCTGCCTACCTGCACAGACAAATTACGACAGTGGAACAAAGGTAGAAGAAAGGATAAGAATCCCGAGACAATTTTTAACAAGGAATACAAGTCCATGAAGAAAAATCTTAAGCGTCAAAAACCATCAGCCAAAAATATCTTTAACTCTGACCCAAGACCCCAAGAACTGAGAGAGAATGAATTATCAATTGAACAGAAAAATGAATTTATATCAAATTTAGTCATGAATGGACAAGAATGTGGATGGACAAATTTATGAGGTTTTCATTATGAAAATTTCAGCATAGATGATTATGGTGCAGATATTCTAAAGATTCAATGTAAACAGTTCATTGATAATTTAAATGAAATGTGTTCTGATAAAAGTTCCCCCTTTGTAGTTGATAACACAGTAGGTCAGTCATTATCGCGAGACTGGCAGGTAAATAGATGGTGCAGGGTAACAGCATCAAATGCAAAAGATATCAGATGTGTTAGAACAGGTATTACGAGCCTAGTCAATAGACTTCTATGGTCAGATTCCCCTGTAACAGCAGTCCTTCTGTATGGGCGTGAACATGAATCGGATGCTCTTGCGCATTACAAACAACAACATCCAAACTACAGTGTGCAGGAAACAGGTTTGTGGTTGAACCCTAGACACCCTACTCTTGGATGTAGTCCTGATTAAATATTAATTGATAAATCAAATGAAACAAAGGATCTAATTGAGATCAAATGCCCATATGTACTTAGAAATTGCAATCCCTTAATTTTCATAGACAATTTGTCAATAAAACAGTGTAAAGATTTTTGTTGTGTGAAAGATAATCAAGGAAATTTGAGACTCAAAAGAAATCATAAATACTATTTATATAATAGTGTTGTGGTTTGCGTGCACTATGCCTAAATAGTAGTCAGGGTTTGACACATGGTGCGCGACTCTTTTCAAGTATATTTTTTCCATCAAACTGTAGAATTGTTTTTTAAGATCTTTCATAAGAGGCAAGTATTTCTTCACTTCTTCTGTTGCCTCAGGATCTCGAGAACGTGAAAGATTGATTGATTGTATGTAGTTTAACGTCCCTCTCGAGAAGTTTTCACTCATATGGAGACGCCACCACTTGCCGGTGGAGGGCTATAAATTTTGTTCTATGCTCAGAACCCAAGGCCTTTGAGCAGTGAGGGATATTTTTTGTGCCAGCACCTTCTGCAACACGGAGCTTATGTTTATACGGTCTCATCCGAAGGACCGGTCTCCACGTCCGAAAGTGGGATTCAAACCTGCGACGAGAGGATTGACTGTTTACTTTGCTCGACTGAAGAGCAGACGCTCTAAGCACTGCGCCACGCGGGCGACAGAACGTGAAAGGTCAAGGTAGTTGTTGGGAAGTTTTGTCAGGCTGAAATGTGCTTTGAAATTTTCCTTCCGTATTTCACATTAGATTGATAGATTTTGGTAATGAATCTGAGTTGACAATGCATTTATTGACGATTTGCTTGCTGATTAAAGTTTCTGTAAAGAAAGTCTCGTTGGTTCTTAGAATAGTCTTCTCCTTTCTCAAGTTAGTTTTGTCTCAAGGGCTCCTTACACCCTCTACCTTCTGTCAGCAACAGTGCGTTATAAGATGTGGATATTCTATTTATGCTGTCACCTTCTGACAGCAACAGTGCGTTATGAGATGTGGATATTCCATTTATGCTGTCACCTTCTGTCAGTTACTGCGTTAAGAGATGTGGATATTTCTATTTATGCTGTCACCTTCTGTCAGCATCAGTGCGTTGTGAGATATGGATATTCTATTTATGCTGTCATGCCGCTGTCTCTGCCGATACTAACATATTTAACTTCAGTTCCAGTTGGCCCATCAATAATTTCTATTCAACATTTTTTTTCCATATAATAGCACCCGATCATTGCTTGATTTTAGGAAACCGTGCAATATAGTGCTTCATTCACTTGAGCACTAATGTCGTTTTTCAAGGCAGTATGGTTTTTGTATTGTAAACATTTGCCATTTTTATCATGCCTCAGATTTACCCATAAGTCTTCTTCCTCTGC
>NW_026917982.1:0-13632 GCF_032062105.1 Saccostrea cuccullata | reverse complement strand
GTTCAAAATCCTGAGAGCTTTAAGATGATATGAAGAAAAAAGGGCTGATCCCTAATATTAGGGGCCGTGAGGGCCAAAAGTTGAATTTTAAAGTCTTTAATGTTCAATGTTTGTTTTCAGATTATGGAGGCAAAATTGTTTCTTCTTTACAATTTTTATCATTATTTAAGAATGAAATTCTCAATCAAAATCTTATCTCATCTTATCAAGAATCGGACGGAAGACCCACTCGTTGCTCGCAACGAGATCGTATCTAGTTATTATTCTTTTTCTCTGCACAAATTTTGTGCAGAAGATTTCTCAGAGATGGCTCGATGGATTTGCTTCAAATTTTCAGGGTTGTTGCAGGATGATCTGAAGTTTATACCATTTCTTGAATTTTTTGAAAATCACTTCCGGTTTAGAGTTATCGCCCTTTTATCAAACTTTAGCGGACCTTCTTGTCCGTTCATTATCTCAGAAACGACATGAGCTAGAGCGCTGAAATTTTCAGTGATGATTGAGGACATGTCCCCATGTTACTGGGAGTTTGGATAGTTTCCGGAAGTACATAGTATGGAAGCTCGGTAGGGGTCAAAATTTAGGATACAAATTATGAGTGAATTTTTGAGACATTTTTAATGATATCTTTCAAAATATAAATATTTTGTTAAAACATACTGAACAATATTTGTGCAGAGTGACAAGATCTTTGATATGATACCATGACAAAAGTGCTGACTCATCAAATTAGGGGCCAAAAGGGGCTAAAAGTCTTTTTTCGATAACTCTTTTACAGTCAATATTTTGTTATACATTACTGAAGCAAAAATGTTTATCTCAACAATCTACAACTGTATATTATAAGTTTAATGTCATATATTATATAAATAGGGGCCACAAGGGGCCAGAATGCTAAATCTTTGACGCTTTATATCTCGAGAGTGAGAAATATTTTGACAAGTAATATTGAACAAAAGATGTTCAAAATCATATTCTGGACAATATGCAACCTTTCGTTTTTTGCTTAACGTCCCCATTAGGGAGTTGAAGGGTTGGCCCCTTAATATTTCTTTTCCGAATAACTCGAAAATGAACAAGAATCTCTGAATAGCTGTTGAACAAAAAGTGTTCAAAATTTTAAGAGCTTCAAGATGAGATCAAGAAAACGGGGCTGGGCACTCAAATTAGGGGCCAAAAGGGGCTAAAAGTCTTTTTTCGATAACTCTTTTACAGTCAATATTTTGTTATACATTACTGAAACAAAGATGTTCATATCAACAATCTACAACTGTATATTATGATTTTGATATCGTATATTACATAATTAGGGGCCACAAGGGGCCAGAATGCTAAATCTTTGATGCTTTATATCTCGAAAATGAGAAATATTTTGATAAGTAATATTGAGCAAAAGATGTTCAAAATCATGTTCTGAACAATATGCAACCTTTCATTTTTCGCTAAACGTCCCCATTAGGGAGTTGAAGGGTTGGCCCCTAAATATTTCTTTTGCAAATAACTCAAAAACGAAAAAGAATCTCTGAAAAGTTGTGGCACAAAAATTGTTCAAAATCACGAAAGCTTTAAAATGAGATAAAGGAAAAGGGGCTGCGCACTCAAATTAAGGGCCGAGAGGGGCCAAAAGTCTTCAATCGATAACTTTTTAGCTGTCAATATTTTGTTATACATTACTGAAGCAAAAACGTTTATCTCAACAATCTTCAACAATATATGATTTGAATGTCCTTTGGTGCATAATTAGGGGCCACAAGGGGCCAGAATGCGTAATCTTTGACGCTTTATGTCTCAAAAGTCAGAAATATTTTAGTAATTAATATTGAACAAAAGATGTTCAAAATCATGTTCTAAACAATAAGCAACCTTTCATTTTTCGCTAAATGTGCCCATTAAGGAGTTGAAGGGTTGGCCCCTAAATATTTCTTTTTTTAATAACTTGAAAACGAAACAGAATCTCTGAATAGTTGTTGAACATAAAGTGTTCAAAATCCTGAGAGCTTTAAGATGATATGAAGAAAAAAGGGCTGATCCCTAATATTAGGGGCCGTGAGGGCCAAAAGTTGAATTTTAAAGTCTTTAATGTTCAATGTTTGTTTTCAGATTATGGAGGCAAAATTGTTTCTTCTTTACAATTTTTATCATTATTTAAGAATGAAATTCTCAATCAAAATCTTATCTCATCTTATCAAGAATCGGACGGAAGACCCACTCGTTGCTCGCAACGAGATCGTATCTAGTTATTATTCTTTTTCTCTGCACAAATTTTGTGCAGAAGATTTCTCGAGATGGCTCGATGGATTTGCTTCAAATTTTCAGGGTTGTTGCAGGATGATCTGAAGTTTATACCATTTCTTGAATTTTTTGAAAATCACTTCCGGTTTAGAGTTATCGCCCTTTTATCAAACTTTAGCGGACCTTCTTGTCCGTTCATTATCTCAGAAACGACATGAGCTAGAGCGCTGAAATTTTCAGTGATGATTGAGGACATGTCCCCATGTTACTGGGAGTTTGGATAGTTTCCGGAAGTACATAGTATGGAAGCTCGGTAGGGGTCAAAATTTAGGATACAAATTATGAGTGAATTTTTGAGACATTTTTAATGATATCTTTCAAAATATAAATATTTTGTTAAAACATACTGAACAATATTTGTGCAGAGTGACAAGATCTTTGATATGATACCATGACAAAAGTGCTGACTCATCAAATTAGGGGCCAAAAGGGGCTAAAAGTCTTTTTTCGATAACTCTTTTACAGTCAATATTTTGTTATACATTACTGAAGCAAAAATGTTTATCTCAACAATCTACAACTGTATATTATAAGTTTAATGTCATATATTATATAAATAGGGGCCACAAGGGGCCAGAATGCTAAATCTTTGACGCTTTATATCTCGAGAGTGAGAAATATTTTGACAAGTAATATTGAACAAAAGATGTTCAAAATCATATTCTGGACAATATGCAACCTTTCGTTTTTTGCTTAACGTCCCCATTAGGGAGTTGAAGGGTTGGCCCCTTAATATTTCTTTTCCGAATAACTCGAAAATGAACAAGAATCTCTGAATAGCTGTTGAACAAAAAGTGTTCAAAATTTTAAGAGCTTCAACAGATCAAGAAAACGGGGCTGGGCACTCAAATTAGGGGCCAAAAGGGGCTAAAAGTCTTTTTTCGATAACTCTTTTACAGTCAATATTTTGTTATACATTACTGAAACAAAAATGTTTATCTCAACAATCTACAACTGTATATTATGATTTTGATATCGTATATTACATAATTAGGGGCCACAAGGGGCCAGAATGCTAAATCTTTGATGCTTTATATCTCGAAAATGAGAAATATTTTGATAAGTAATATTGAGCAAAAGATGTTCAAAATCATGTTCTGAACAATATGCAACCTTTCATTTTTCGCTAAACGTCCCCATTAGGGAGTTGAAGGGTTGGCCCCTAAATATTTCTTTTGCAAATATCTCGAAAACGAAAAAGAATCTCTGAATAATTGTTGAACAAAAAGTGCTCAAAATACTAAGAGCTTCAAAATGAAATCCAGGAAAAGGGGGCTGGGTACTCAAATTAGGGGCTAAAAGGGGCTAAAAGTCTTTTTCGATAACTCTTTAACAGTCAATAATTTGTTATACTTTACTGAAGCAAAAATGTTTATCTCAACAATCTACAACTGTATATTATGATTTTAAAGTCGTACATTACATAATTAGGGGCCACAAGGGGCCAGAGTGCTAAATCTTTGACGCTTTATATCTCGAAAGTGAGAAATATTTTGACAAGTAATATTGAACAAAAGATGTTCAAAATCATGTTCTGAACAATATGCAACCTGTCATTATTCGCTCAAAGTACCCATAAGGAGTTGAAGGGTTGGACCCTAAATATTTCTTTTGCAAATAACTCGAAAACGAAAAAGAATCTCTGAATAGTTGTTGAACAGAAAGTGTTCAGAATTATGAGAGCTTTAAGGTAAAATCCAAAATAAGGGGCTGGACACTCAAATTAAGGGCCGAGAGGGGCCAAAAGTCTGCAATCGATAACTCTTTAGCAGGCAATATTTTGTTATACATTACTAAAGCAAACATGTTTATCCCAACGATCTACAACTATATATTATGATTTTAATGTCGTATGTTACATAATAAGGGGCCAGAATGCTAAATCTTTGACGCCCTATATCTCAAAAGTGGGGAATATTTTAATAAGTAATATTGAACAACAGATGTTCAAAATCATGTTTTGAACGACATGCAACCTTTCATTTTTTGCTAAACGTCCCCATTAAGGAGTTGAAGGGTTGGCCCCTAAATATGTCTTTTGCAAATAACTCGAAAACGAAAAAGAATCTCTGAATAGTTGTTGAACAAAAAGTCATCAAAATCATGAGAGCTTAAAGATGATATGAAGGAAAAAGGGCTGATCTCTTATATTAGGGGCCGTGAGGGGCTAAAAATCGATTTTAATGTTCAATGTCTTTTTACAGATTATGGAAAATTATTATTTTAGAATGAAAATCTCAATCAAAATCTTATCTCATCAAGAATCGGACGGAAGACCCACTCGTTGCTCGCAACGAGATCGTATCTAGTTATTATTATTTTTTTTCTTACCGATTTTGTGCAAGCGAGTTCTCGGAAACGGCCAGGTCGATTTTCATGAAACTTTCAGACTGAAAAACGAATGAAGATATTGACTTGAGATTTTCAGTGAAGGTAGAAGGATTGCTGAATTATTTTTTATTATTATGTTCCAGCCAAAAAGGCGTTTAAGCTTTACCTGAGCCTTAAAATATTATTATTTTTCAGTGAAGGTAGAGGAAATTTGAACACGTTTTCTCTATTTTTTATCAGTTATGTTAAAAGATTTGCAATAAGGCGTTTTGTTCAGTGCTTGCAAGAGCGTGCAATTAGATTTTCTATCATTTGATATAAAGAAATGTGACCCTTTGAAACTCAAATAAAGGGAAACACGGGGCCAAAAGTCTGTCATCAATCACTCTTTATTTATCAATAATTTGTTAAAATAACTCAAATTTTGATAATAATGTTAATCATAACAATTAGATTTTCTATCATTTGTAAAATCGTG
This sequence comes from Saccostrea cuccullata, assembly GCF_032062105.1. Classification (NCBI taxonomy): domain Eukaryota; kingdom Metazoa; phylum Mollusca; class Bivalvia; order Ostreida; family Ostreidae; genus Saccostrea; species Saccostrea cuccullata. Next base: position 8,531 of record NW_026917982.1, on the reverse strand, counting down.
ATAATATGTGACGTAATAAAGGGAAACAGGGGCCAAAAGTGCTCATTCATCAATATACTCTTTATTTATCAATTTTTGTTTAATAAGCGGTAACTCAGTAAAAGAAAATGTTGTCTTTTAAACATTATACAACCATGCTCAATGCATGTAATAATAGAACGTAAAAGAATTTTGGAGACGATATTATTATGGTTTAACAAAGATCATTGTCAAAATCATATCTTTTCGGACGGAAATGATTTTTGTACACTTCTTTGCAACGAGATCTCTTTATATCTCCCAAAAGGTTGGGGAAATATTTTTTTAAGCTGTTCGAGTTATTATTATTATTATTATTTTTCTCTTTTGTTCCTGGATACCATTTTAGGGTTAATAGGTGTGTAATGTATGTGCATACATACGCATCTAGTACGTACGGGCGCGTGAAAGAATGAAATGTTTTTAGATAGTCAGTTGATATCATTATGGTTTAATAAAGATATATTGTGTCAGAAATCATATTTTGCGCGCACGCGCAAGAGCGTGCTCGTTGCTGAACATGAAATCTCAATGATCTTTTCTGATTTAATTATGAAATTTAAAACATAGGCATAGGCGTAACTTGATTATAACATTTTTGATGAAATGCTTTTCTTATGGCTAATATATTATATATTATTTAGACAATTCATGGTCAAAATTCACAGATCTCACGCGCATGCACGTGTGCTTTGCTCTGATTGGCTGAAACAAAAATCGCAATATCTTTTTTTAATTTTTGACTTGTTTTTTGAACTATAATCCTATGATATATAAATTTTGAAAATAGATTGGCTGCAACTTAGGCTATAACTTCCTAACAAACAGAATATTTAGCAATTATCATGAAGAACACGTGCACGTGCACGTGCGCTGCAATGACCGATTTAATTGATATAGGCGTAACTTTTTAAATTTTTGATAAAACGCTAAATGCTTTGATAACTTATAATATAAGGATGGGATATTGCATAAATAGAATAGAATATACTGGACATATACAAAAGGCAAGATCTCACGCGCATGCACGTGCGCTTTGCTCTGATTGCATGTTATTATGTCTGCAATATCTTTCTTGTTTTTTGACGAAATCGGCTGCATTTGAAATTTTGAAACATCAAACAAAGCTGAAAGTAATTTTTTTGTTTTGATATCCTACATTTTGATATATAGCAATTATGATTTTCATGAAAATTTTTTTTCGAAAATGCCTGCACGTGCGATGCACGTGAATTGGCTTACAACTTTAAATAGCTATAAAACCAAACAGGAATATCTTGAACATGTTAGAATTTGTAAAGACATATAGAACAAAATTTGGTCACCATGCACATACATATCACGTAATGTATGTGCGCTAATATTGGCTGAAACTTTAAACAGTTTTCCCTTGGTTTTCAAAAACGGGGTGAGATTTGTAATACATAGATAGATGTAACGTTACAAAGATGTATGGTCATTACGCATGTATGCACGTCACGTGCACGTGAAATGAAAATTTGAAAAAAAACACTTGATGAGCTGTATCTTTTTACTTTTTGGGTAAATATTTAATATTAAATATTAAAATATATAGATTTTCTGTATTTATGATATGGTCATTACGCATATGCATTCATTTTGCGCACGCAAAATTTGAATGAACTTTGTACACTTCTGTGTAAACGTTATTTAAGTCTTAAATGCATCGAGTTTGTCTTATTTAATGAAGCTTACAGGGAATATGGCACCAAAAGGGAGTTGGGGAGCGTTTGGGGAACATCTGTAACGGTCCCCGTTACAATTAGCACTAGTTCTTTTTTTTCTTCTTTGTTCTCCGGTACTTTTTTTGTCCGCGCGTGTTCTCAGAAACTGTTCACCCAACTGAGTTAAAACCTTTTTAGGGTTAATAGGTGTGTAGTGTAGGTGTGCGGAACGAAGGTCATTTTGCGCGCATACGCATGCACGTGCGTGCGCGTGATATGAGTGAAATGACTGATATACTTTAATATAGACTATAACTTTTACATTTTTTGATGAAATACTATAAAACTCATTATATAAGGATATATTAGTGGTGTAGATAATATGACATGGTCAAATTAGCACGAACTCACGCGCATGCACGTGCGCTGTGCTCTGATTGGCTGAAACTAAAATCTCAATATCTTTTTTGTTTTTTGCCGAAATGCTTTGAAATTTTAAAAATAGTTATGCAGTAGGATATACTACAGAATGATATATAACAATTTTCACGAAAACACGCGCATGCACGTGCGCTGCCATCTGATTGGCTAAAACTTTATATGACTAGAACTTCCTTGATTTTCATCCAAACATGATGGGATTCAAAGCATAGATAGACATTATAGACTCCTACAAAAAGGTATGGGTATCATACACATGCATGCACGCGCATGCACGTGAGCTTTGCTCTGATAGGCTGAAACAAAAATCTCAATATCTTTTTTTGTTTTTTGCCGAAATGCTTTGAAATTTTAAACATAGTCATGCATTAGGATATACAACAGTATGATATATAAAAATTTTCACGAAACACGCACATGCACGTGCGCTGCCATCTGATTGGCTAAAACTTTAAATGGCTATAACTTCCTTATTTTCAACCAAACATGATGGGATTCAGAGCATAGATAGACATTATAGACTCCTACAAAAAGTTATGGACATCATACACATGCATGCACGTGCACTTCGCTCTGATTGGTTGAAACAGAAATCTCAATATCTTTTTTGCTTTTTAACGAAATGCTTTGATATTTAAAACATAGTCATGCAATAGGATATCCTATAATTTGATGAATAATAATTTTCATGAAATCACACGCATACATGTGCGCTGTAATCTGATGTCCTTAAACTTTAAGTTGTCATAACTCCCTTGGTAATCAACAAAACAGGATGGAATATAGACCGGAGATAGACATAAGGGACTCCTACAAAATATATGGTCATCATGCATATGCATGCACGTGCATAGAGTTCGTCTTATTTAATGAAGCTTACAGGGACTAAGGCACCAAAGTATTTTAAAGAATGTAGATAAAACTGGTAGCTATAAGTATGTTCATAATCAACTATATTGCTTAGGTATTGGAGGTGGTAAGATGAGTTTAAAATGGAGAATGCATTGATAAAATCAGATAATGACACTAACAGTTTGTTGAATAATAGTAACGAATGAAAAAAAATTGTTTGACTTGAATATGTTAGTGTTTACTTGACATATGATTTGTAATGAAGAATATCTCACAGGTATACTGTCAAAATACTTGGTCAGGTTTTTAAAGTGCAAAGTTTTTCCAGACACTCATTTGTGTTAGAAATTGATGTATGTATTACATTGTATGTATGGTGAGTAATTTTATAATCATCAAATAATTTTAAAGAAACAATACAAATCACTTGCATAATTTTGGAGAGGGAAAAACCATTTTAAGCATTTATTACCTTTTATGCGTTTTCGTTTTGAGTTCGTTAATTTCCTACATAGATGATCACGTGTTTGAAATCCTAAATCTTCCATCCATACGTATATTCATGCCCTGTTCTCATTTTGGTACATGATTATACAAAACGGAACATCTATGAGGAAAATATTAAATTTTTACCAAATAAAATATATATCCTTTTTGAATTTATGAAAAAGTTGTAAATATTGAGTGAAGCATTTTAAAACAAGTCATATAATCTACCACATTAGTTTCTAGTTTTAAAGTAAGCTGTCATAACTGCGCATGGGCGATGTCGTGTAAGGAAAAATATATTTGCTTTTGATATTATTTTGTTGAAACTATTTCCTTCAAGATCTGAGTATTAGTGTGTGCTACAGTACGTTCTACAAATAGTATTTTCTTTGTCATATTTATGCCTTATTAAAGAGGAGTTTTAAAAAATGATTTAACAACATCCATTACATGTAACATTATAAATATCTATTTAAATCACTGGATCAAAAATTGAAAATATGTTAATAAAATACTTCTGATGACTTGTTTCATACCATTTGTTATATCTTTGATTTGATACCGAATTTCGACTTCGCAAAGTTCTGTCTATCTTTTGAATACACAAGGTTAAGGGTGGTTGTTACCGGTCAACAGGGAATGCTTACTCCTTCTAAGCACCTGTTCCATCTGTTATTACGAGGTGTCCGTTTATTACTAGTATGTCCTCTTTATATATTTGTATTATTCATAAATGAGATCGATCACTGCTGGTTACCTCCACTTTTTATATAAACATCAGTACTTGGTCACAGCTGTTATCTTAGTTGCAAAACATAAATAGATTTTCTTTATATCTGACTTCCTGGATGGATAACCAAACTTAAAACTACCGCACGGCTGAAAAAGGAGCTCGTCATATAACGAAACTAATATTTTGGTCCCAGATTTTATCGATGGGTTACATGTTTTAGGTTTTTCAGCTAATTTTTCAAGTTGCAAATATCAGTAAAAAAAATCATTGCATTGATAGATTTATAGGTATATGAAATTATCAAAAAAGATAATAACTTAAACATACATTTAAATAAATCATTAAAAAGTTTAATTATTTATAATTGAATTGTACGATGTTGCCTTTTAAGGACAGGTAATCCAGGTGTGAAAAATGACCAACTAAGTGCCGATTATGAGTTATCGTTTATAGGAATGAATAGGCTACTTTCAGCATTGGTATTGTTATGTACACAAAAGGGTTCCTTACATTGTGTTGTACACAAAAGTGTTGACCAAAAGAAGGCGAATGTCTTAACTCTACCTGAAATAACAGGGTCAAATGAAAGAGGGAACAAACTATATTCAATATTTTTAACTCTCTTTGTAGATTGTTACAGAGGAAGAAAATATAATGACATGAATTTTTTTTTGCGCACTTTTGCAGTTCCTATATAAATATATATATTTTTACAAGTAAATGCAACAATTAATTATCTTCCTTGTGTTACCTAGCACGAAGAACGACTGAGTATAAACATTTAATCAGGTTCGAACTGAGGAAGGTAGATTTCACTTTTTATTTTAATTAAAAATGTTACTTAAATCTAATTAAACGGTGTCTGCAACTATATAGTAAATAAGTGTAACATTAGTGCTAAATTTTAAAACCACTGCATTTTATTGAAACAAAGAAACACTTGGAAAATGCTAAAAACTGACTTGCGTATAAACAGTTATATACCTTTTCCTCTAAGAAGGATATGGAGATAACGAACAGTATTCAATCTCAAAGTTCATAAAATAAGACAAATAAGAGCAGAGCAACCACGTACCTCCAAAACATCAGAGGTGGGATCAGATGCCATGGAGGAGTAACCTGCCGACCGGTCACACCCCCTGTGTGCTCATTGTCATGATAAGTTTCAGCAACGAGTTATCGTTCATAACAGCGAACCCTAGCGACAGTTTAAAGGCCTCATGTTTGTTGTAATGACTTGATATTTTTCTTTTTGGGTTAACATTTTAGTAACATGTAGTTTTCATTTGTAAAGCCAGCTCTTGAACAAAAATAAGTAAATTTAAGTATAAGCTCTCTTTTAGATTTATAGATGTCTCTTGTTCTTTTCTAGACATCGTCGTTTAGAAATGCTAAACATTTAGAGATAACTTTTATTTATTTGGGTAAAACAGGTCCAGCACAATACCCTGATAAAGGTATAAAGCTTGATAAAGCTATATAGGTTTATCAAGCTATTACAAATACCTTGATCAAGATATTTTATGTAATGAAAATTATAAAAATCATAAGAAATTAAATACTTAAAGTCGAGTTTTGATTTTTTGTCAGTGTATCTACTCTTGCATGAAAAGCATCCTGCTAATAAAAAAGTTTTATTATTTTACAACCCCTTTAGCCACCCTTTTCTGTTGAAAATCATGAAAGTCTTTCAGAAAGATCTGGAAAGGATTTTTCACAGGACATGTTTCAAAAGAAACACACAATAACATTTTCCCGATTTACTGCGAAATTTATTTATAAAACCGGTTCTACCCTATTATCATTCAATGGGTCAATCCAAACCACGTGTCTTGAATTTAAATCACAAAACAATTTAAGGTTTATTTGGAAGCTGCGAAACACCTACGTAAGTGATCACAGGTTTGAAATTCTAAACCTGCTATCCATATGTTTATCTTTTCCCTGTTTTCATATTACATGACATATTTGTGAGAAAAAACTGGATTTTTACAAAATAAATCTGTACTCTAATTTAAAAAGTAAAAAAAATTGTTTATATTGAGTGAAACATGTTTATAAAATGCCAAACATTTACTACATGACTTTAGTTGTACTTGTCTTAAATGAAGCATTCTTTACTCCGCATGCGCAATGTCATGTAAGGAAAAATATTTTTTCCAATCGATATAATCTTTTTGATAATTATATTGCCGAGCTCCGAGAGGTTAAAATGGTTTTAGTTAGTTTTACTAATAGTATCTTCTTCTTCAAATTATCGCCCGCGTGGCTTTGTGGTTAGAGCGTTTGCTATAAATTCGCAATGTAAGGAGTCGATACTTACGTTGCGAGTTTGAATCCGTCTGTGGGACATGGAGACCGGTCTTTAGATGAGACTATAGAAACCGATGTCCCGTGTCGCAGTGGGTGCTGGCACGAAAAAGACCCCTACTGCTCCACAGCCCTGAGTGCAAAGTTTACGACAAAATTTGTAGCTCTCCATATCTAGACATAACATATACATAGGTTTATCTTTATTTATAAGAGCTAATGCTTTTAAAAAGTATAGGTACTATGAGCAATGAGTTAAATAATTATAAATTAATGGGTTTCAGTAGGGTCTTTGCTTAATCTGCTCAAGTTTAATTTTTTTCAGCATAAAATATTGCACAATATACAGAATGATCAGTTCATTTATAAATTCTACAATTTATAAATATATATACTAGCTAAAATTTGCAATTTTGAATATTTTCACTTGACCAGACAAGGGTTTGTCAATGTATGATGAATACTTTATTGTCCCATTTCAGGTTTAAAGCATCTTATTTTTACTTAAAAAAAAACTTCATGTTACGAAAATGAAATAATTTCTTTTTCTTGCAAGCTTGATGTCCCTCGAAATGCAATATAGAAATACTCTTTTGAAAAAAAAAATGCAATCGTCTGTTGACTATATTCACTGAACAATGGTAAGCAGTTTTTTCTCCAGAATATCATTTTCATAGACACAAAGATTAAGCCTACTTATCAACTAATATTGGCAAATGTGCTAAATACATTTCAAAAGATTTTCACTTAATGCATATCCCGAGTTTTGAGTATTTTTCAAAAGTATTTGCAAATAGAATTTTCAATCTTTAATATAATGAACACATCCGAATAACTGTGAAATGCGATTTAACTATGCACCTTTCCTTGCAAACTTATCAAATTAGATCAAAAATATTGGAGAGGGGATCATTATGTAATTGTGTTGACGTTTGCTCGCACTTATACAGAATTCATTGATTTAATTGCTTGTTTTGGAGTTACTTTAAGATTTTCTATGTAAACTTTAATCAAATAATATTTTACACACAAACTACATAAATTACAAATAATTGCATATTAGATAGAAAACAAAAACACGTCATTTTATAATATAGCTATAAGTGTAAATACAATCAACAACTGGTCTATGACACTGAAGACATATAATTGAGATCTTGAAAATTTTCATTTCCTTAGTAAATTTGACAGCCGTTCACATTATATTGGTTAAGCTCAGACCTAGTTAAAATAAATCATCATGTCTCAGTAAACCAAGATTCAATGTATGTAATTTTTGTTATAATTCGATTTTGCTTCAATCAAAGAATATAAAAAGGTTCTTTCATAGCAAATATGAACAACAGAAGTTTATAAATGTTCTATTTTTCTGTCATTTATATAGTTAATTATAAATTTGCAACATTTTTTCCCGATGTCAAACATGCAGCTCATATTGCTTTCAGTGTGCTCCATATGGAAAATATTGCATTTACTTCTTCCTCCCTTATTGTTCGCGTGCGCAGAAAAGTTTAGATAAGTAACCAAAGTTACCATGGTCTCATGAATGAAAATAAACCAAAAATTTAGCTGCAATCTTTTTAAAAAGTTGTAAGAACATATTTCACACCTTTGCAAGCTCCAGTTGAATGTTGATTACAAGTTTGAGTTAACAATAAGTGGCTTGACATTGACATACACTAAAACAACGAAACGGTGGATGCAATCTTTGTTTTACCGACACTTTAAAGTGCAGTTTAATTATCATATCTTTGCTATATACGCACATATACTCATATACATGTATACATGTATATCAATGACAGAAAAATTATGTTAGAACTGCGCAGCTACAGCATTTAAGAGATGATAAATGCATTGAAAATGGTGTTAGTTTGATTCACTGATAATATGGCTACAACAATTTGTTTCGCTTTTTTCTTGTCATTATCCATAATTCTTGAAAATTTGATTTTTCATATGGGTTTCCCGAGGCCATATGTTTATTTTCCCCCCTTTCCCGC
>NW_026917981.1:0-13706 GCF_032062105.1 Saccostrea cuccullata | reverse complement strand
GTTGTAGGACACCACGTTGGTGGCCTAGAAAAAAAGTTATGTGTGTCGTTCATGCAACGTCTTCTTTCTGTTTACGTTTGTTATACAATGTACGTACATCTGCTATTTACTTATTATAAATTTGTATGTCATAACATATAGCAACATTTGTAAAGGTTACAGGTGACTTCACCCAGATTACAATAGAAACTTATATTTTATTTTCATTCAAAGGTCCCAGAGAGGTATGACAGACATAAATTTGTGGACAAAGACATGCAGAAATTAATGATAAAGTAAAATTGCGTAAACGTAATTAAAATACATACATCAGTTGTATTTTACTAGAGAAATACCTACACTCGCTGTTTCCAAGTTGAAGTAAAATATATCAATTTATTTTCAAGAAGATTTTTGGAGTTCATCAAAAATATGATGATCGAGAAATACCTAGAACTTCTTACATTTTATGCAAAAGCCATATCATCTTCTAATGTAAATCACAGGCACCTTAAATATGGTTCCCACCACCACCCCCCTCAATTCTTAATTTTATATAAAATTGTAAGAACTTGTTTCAAAAAAAAAAAAGGAAGAGGAAATATTTTTCATTCATATTTCAAAATATGCAGATGTATGTAGCATATCAGAATTTGTCTATATAACTTTAAAATATAACTTTAAAATCGTGTTTTTATTTTTATACACTTATAAATATGAAATATAGGTAGGTTAATAAAAGTTTTACAAATATATAAAATTACAAAGATATCAAAAGTGTCTGTGTTGATTTATTTTACAATTTTGTTGAATTAATTATTTTCCCGCCAAAACTCCGATGTGGTGTAGACCCATTCTTAGACCAATTTTTATGATAAAAATTCTTGCCAAATTTTTTTAGATTGATAAACCTAACTCATTTTTTTTTATTTAGCACGCATACGTAAAAATTAAATGGGTCCATAAAGCCCATCTAGTCTATAAGCACTATAATTCTTATGATTTAAGGTCATACATAACTTGCATTACCTATTGTTATTTTGAAACATATTCTTAAATATAAGACCATACAATGTAGTACTATTAGATGTTCTTCAACATACACAATCAGGGTTTTCAATACATGCATATGGAAATATCAAATAATGAAAATTCTTATTTTATTCAAAGAAATATATACATGTATATACAAAAATTGAAAGATATGAGTTTAGCTCAACTTGTATTTCCTCCAAATGTGTTTTAAAAGTTTGTACAGCATTATTATATGCATTGTAAAAATCACACAAAGGTCCACCTTTTGTTGAAACTCTTCAATAAGTCATGAACCAAGAAAATAACCTTCAAAACTATTTTGTGTGCAAGTCCTTAATTCAGGGTCATGGTGGTTTCAACATAAAACTATATGATTGCTCCACTTTCCATGCTGTAAAGAGAAAGATCTAGTCCCATTTATTTATTACCTTTTCTGTGTTAGAAGTGTCAAATGATGAAAACACAATAAAAACCCATCATGTTTCAAGAGAAACGCTTTGCAGATAAGTCTTTAGAACTGAAGATGTCCTGTAGGAGACAAACTACCAGCATTTTACTCTGCACAAATATAGAGAAATTGTATTCCTTATTCATAATAAAGAATTGAAACTTTAACAAGGGATTTATTTCTTAAAATAAACATGCAGGTGTTCAACGTGATCATAAAAAATGAGTGTCATACAAAAACATATAACATCATATAAAACAGCAAATAAGATATGAAGTCCAGAATCAGTTTAATAAATAAGTATATATACTATTTACAATATATCACAAATCTCATATGAACCTAATTTTCAGCAATTGTACATGTTATATCACAGATACTCTACAATATTCTCTAACACTCTCCATGCATAACAGTATTGCACGTCAGATACATCATTAATGTCCCTAGTTAATTTTTAGTCCTTCAAACACCTTGGACACGCCCTCTGTCTTAATTCGTTCCTCTGTCGTTTTAATCTGATCCTCAAAAGTCTGGGTCTCTGCGGACAGCAATCCAAACAACTTGTCTAGCTTTGTCAGATCTGGTTGTGATCGATGGAACACGAACTGCATGACTTCAATTCCATCGGCCTTGAACTGACTGACCATTTGACCCTTTGCGTGCTGGCTATGTAGAAAGGACACAAACACCAGCTTGGCTGGGAAAACTTCCTCACAGTACTTGGTGTACAACTCTTTGAATCTGTGAATATAAATTAAATATGGCGTAAAGTTACAGGTACACAATTATTTACCATCCATTACTGTGTCATATTGAAAAAAAGAGAAACCAAAGTATCAGATATATTCTCAGGATTCAGTTATTTCTAACAAATCAATTATCCCCAGAAAATGACCCAGAGTTAATTACATGTACATTAGTAATTAAAATTTGTTTATCTTAGCATCATACTGTTGTGATCTTAATTCTCACCTGAAACTCTGGAATGCCGTATTTTCTTCCTCATCTGTGACCATGATCAATGTCTTTAAGACCTCCTTCCGCTCATAGAAAGGATACAAACTGGCAGCATTAGCTGTGCATCCTGAAGCAGGGGTATTCAAAGCTAGCTGTAACACCTGAAGTTTAAAAAAAAATACTGATATTAATGAGTTATAATTTTTAATATGATGTACATATAATGAAACACATTTAAAAGGAAAATGATACTATACTAGCTAGCTATTATTAATTTTCAAAGGACTTGGTATATAACTTGTTTGAATAATTTTTGAATGTTTTGCACAAAAAAACTTAACTTGCAGAAAAACAATTTATATCGGTACTCGTATTTTTTCATAATAAAACTTATAAGAAATAAAATTGCCAGTTTCTAAGTACAAACAACAGACCTCCTCGACATTTGTCGGTACTTTATCTGGCTCTTTGTGAGTGTTGTTGAAAAAGGAGAGTTTAGCGGAGGTAATGGCTGTCAGAATTCCCGCGATGATGGTACTGGTTTTCACCGCCACAGACATGGAGGAGGAGGCATCACCCATCACCAGGACGGGGGACTCAAGGGGGAGTCTATAAAATATATATATTTCTTTTGAAAAAGTAAAAAAATCCTGAAGATAAAAGAACATAAGATATATATCGAAATGTACTTTTTTTCTTGAATACTTGAATTTATTTGAAAATCAGTAAATACCGTAAACATATTACATGTGGCTGTGTATTCTATTCAACACATTTTTCAGAAAGCAATTTCCTCCAAATATCCTACATACCAAACCAAATACCATATAAGTTGAAATTTTAGCAAGGATTTAATTTTTGCATTATTAGCGAGGCTAATGAGAACTCTAAAATTGAATATCACTTAAAATAAATTGTGTGTTATTTGTACTAGCTTCTTTAGTGAGCATTTTAAAATCGATAAAATTATTTTTCGCTAAAAATAAAATACCAGTGTTTAAGGAGAAATCGCTAAATTTGCGTCTTGCTAAAATTTCCACTTGTACGGTACATTTACAGTTACTATAGTTAGTAAGTGGCCTACTTGATTTGTTTAAGCCTGTCCTCAGCAATCTTCAGAAGGTCTCCGTAGAACTTCGCCTTCCTGTCCTCATCAGAGCTGCCATCAAACAGCCTTTTGAATACTAGCAGTCTTTCCAGGAGTTTACCGATTGGTAGGGTCACAGGGTCACCATTCTCTAACCTCCTCTGTATTGCATCGTCCACTTCCTTGCAGGCCAGTTCCTCATACCACCTATACAAGTTCATTAATGAATTGTCAATCATGATCAGAGTAAAAGTGCAGTAAAAATAGGGTTTAAATTATAATCAGTTAGCATATCAGCTGTCTTAATGCTTGGTGAACCTTGAATTATGTAAAATAAATGTTGAAAATGATGAACTAACCAAAGGATGGTATCCAGTTTGTCCTCCCGGTCTGCTATGTGGCCTTTGGAGGCGCTGGTCAGCTTATCTTTATGTGATTTCACGGACAGATAAGGAATTGACAGGTCCTCCAACATTTCATTCACGTTCTCTGCTGTCATTGTCACCATACGACCCACAGTGGTCTCAGGTGGCGCCCCCTGTCCATAGCAGTAAGGAAGGAACCACTCCAGAGAGGGAAAATCCTAGAAGACGAGATTGAGAACAATAAATTTACCAATAAATCTTGTGTCCTTGAATAAAATAGGCTTTTATAACATTTACAGAGAAAAATTATGGGGAAAAAATGATACAAGTAAGGTATAATACCTTCTGTGGATGAAAGTGGCAGATGTCTGCTAGCTTCTTCCAGGGATCTTTGGGAAAATGAATGGCGTAAAACTCCAGTTCTTTTGCAGTAAAATGCTGGACCCACCTCCTGATGTGTTTGCAGACAGCACCACTAGCTGACCCATACTGTTAGAAAATTCATGAATGTTCATTTGATTATTTATATTGGTAAAGAGTTTCAACACCTGAGCACCAATATCATTTATCATACTGGCTAAACTTTGGGTAATTTGAGTTTACAATTTAAGTAATGACAAATAAAGATTATTGATTGGTATGTATGTAATTACAGACTTTAACTGAGGGATTGGTATATATATATTATAAATAGTTTCTACATACCGGTGATTTCATCCTATTAAGATTATCGATGTCTGATTTGAGTTTCCCCATTGTTTTCGGTTTGACCTTGTTTTTGGACACCTGCAGCATTTTCATCTTTTTTTCCAGCACTCTGGCCTGACGTCCAGCATCCAAGAGCTGTAGGGCCTTCAAGACTTCATTGAGACCAAAGTTTTCCCTGTTCTGTAGGAAAGACTCAGCCAGCTGGAAATCTTTCCTTGCCCAGGCTGTGGCAAGTGCTCGAATTCGGGCATCTGAAATAGAAAATTTTATTAAATAGAGATATTGTACTGCAAGTCTTCTTTAAAAAAAAACAAGAAAGGATACACCATAGAAATTATTCACATTTGGAAAAATCACAGTGATTTTTATATTTCTTTTTCCAATGTTTTCCCCTTTAATTTATGGATCCCATATGTTTTGAAAATAGTGGGGGCATCAACCAAGGTTTTAAATACTTTACATGTCTTTAGTATAACGTATGTCAAACGTTAGCAGTGTGATCAGAAATAGTAATAAATTCCAACAAGTTTTCTGCCCCCTCCCCTTATACATTTTGATTAATGCTTTAGAAAACCTATGCAGCAAGGACATAAAAAATGAAGGCAACGTTCATATGAAAAATAGACTGATTTTTTCACCCATTACTTACTTTGTGCTACTTCAACACCGCTTTCCTGTAATACTGCCATTGTCGCTGCATACCGCACTCGGTTCTCATTCTGTCCATTGTAATGTTGCTCCACAGTGACATTAGACGTGAAATATCCCTGTGGATTTGTCACCAAATTCACTTCAACTGGGGCTTTCGTTTCTGTGTCGGGATTCGTTTGAAGTCCCCTCCCCATTCGTCTTCTGCTAACCCCGCGACCACGCCGGCCGCCACCACGGCCACGCCCCCTTCCCCTTCCTCGAAAATTATTTCGTCCTCTTGTCATTTTGAAGGATATTTTTTATCTAAGATTACACGTTGGTGGCCTAGAGAAATACTGCTCTAGGTGTCGTTCATTCAACGTCTTGTTTCTGTTAACGCATGTTAAACGCACACCTTTTATTTATTTACAAAGTATGTCACAACGTATAGCAACATTTGTAAACTTCCGGCAGCGCGTTACATTGCGCGGAAAATAATCCCGTAATGGTTATTCATTACTTTTGAAAGAACTACGCCATTTGGACACTTATTTATTTTTTAAAGTAAAAAGTCAAACATATCGAATTTTAAATCAGAAATATTGATTAACCAAAACATTTTTGTAAATTAATCCGACAAATTCCTACGCGAGTTTTTGTTACAGTACAGTTGCGCCAGACGATTTTCATTCACTTGCATCAGATTTTTGGCCGAAAAATCCAGAAATGACAAATCATTAAAAACTAGTGCTAATTGTAACGGGGACCGTTACAGATGTTCCCCAAACGCTCCCCAACTCCCTTTTTTTGCATAATTCCTGTAAGACATTTTTAAAATATGATTAGTATCGAAGGATTTCATCAAAGAATTATAAAAGCTACAATGATATCAACTATGTGTCATTTAACGCACTGTACGCGCAAGCACGTGCATGCACATGCAAGATGATCATGGCATATTGTCTAAACTATTAACATATCTATATTTTGTGAGAATGAATAAAAGAAATCTTTAAAATGTACATGCTACTGTTTTTCAAATATATTGGTCATTTTGCATATTTCGCGTGCGCACGTGCATGCATGCATGTTCCGGGCATTTAATTATGATAGTACTATAATGTAGGAATCCATTATACCTAATCATATTCTAAATTTCATTCCGTTTTCATGAAAACTAAGAAAGTTATAGGCATTTAATGTTTCAGCCAATCAGATTGCAGCACACATGCATGCGCATGCTTTCATGGCAATTCTTATATATCATGCTGTAGATCTTCATTATGTATAAGCATGTTGAAAATTTCAAAGGATTCTGTCGGAAAACAAGAAAGATATTGAGACTTTAGTTTCAGCCAATCAAAGAGAAGTGCACGTGCATGCGCGTGAGATCTTGCTATTTTGACCATGCCCTCTTGTCTATGCGTATAATGTATCCTTATATTATGAGTTTCAAAGCATTTCATAAAAAAAATTAAAAGTTACGTCTATATCAAATATATTGGACATTTCTCGTGTTGCACGTGCGCGCTCTTGCAAGCACACGTGCATGCGCATGCTTTTATGAAAATTCTTATATATCAGGCTGTAGATCTCCCTAATATATGACTATGTTCAAAATTTCAAAACATTCTGTCGAAAAACAAGAAAGATATTGAGACTTTAGTTTCAGCCAATCAGAGCGAAGCGCACGTGCATGCGCGTGAGATCTTGTTATTTTTACCATTTAATCTTGTGAACACTACTAATATATCCTTTCATTGTGAGTTTCAAAACATTTCATCAAAAAAAAGAAAAGTTATGGCTATATCAATTATATTGGTCATTTCACGTGTTGCACGTGCGCGCTCTTGCAAGCACGTGCGCGCAAAATGACCTTCGTTCGGCAAATCTACATAACATGTCTACTGACCCTAAAAACATTTCACCTTAGTCGGATGTATAGTTTACGAGATCATTCGCGGACAAAAAAGTGCCCAGGAAGAAGAAAAATAATAACTAGGGCTAATTGTAACGGGAACCGTTACAGATGTTCCCCAAACGCTCCCCAACTCCCTTTTGTGGCATATTCTCTGTACGCTTCATTAAATAAGACAAACACGATGCATTTTAGACTTTAACATTATTTACCCAGAAGTATATCAAGTTTATTCAAATTTCAGCATTGCACGCATGCGCATTTGAATGCATGTGCGTAATGACCATATCATCTTGTAAACACTATTCGTATATTTTAATATACTAAATATTACAACATTTATTCCATACGTATTTAAAAATATGTTTAATCCAGTGTATTTGTAATTTTACTCATTTCACGTGCACGCACGTGCATGCATGTGCATCATGATCATACACTATTGTAGGAGCCCATAATGTCTATCAATGTTCTGAATCCCATCCTTTTTGGTTGAAAAATAAGGGAATTATAGCCATTTAAAGTTTCAGCCAATCAAATTGCAGCGAACGTGCATGCGCGTGATTTCATGAAAATTATTATATATCATATTGTAGGACATCCTAAAGCATGCCTATGATTTAAATTTCAAAGCATTTCTTCAAAAAACAATAAAGATATTGAAAATTTTGTTTCAGCCAATCAGAGCAAAGCGACGTTCATGCACGTGCATGCATGTGCATGATGACCATACCCTTTTGTAGGAGTCCATAATGTCTATCTATGTTCTAAATCCCATCCTGTTTGGTTTAAAAACAAGGGAGTTATCGCTATTTAAAGTTTTAGC
Source organism: Saccostrea cuccullata (assembly GCF_032062105.1). Classification (NCBI taxonomy): domain Eukaryota; kingdom Metazoa; phylum Mollusca; class Bivalvia; order Ostreida; family Ostreidae; genus Saccostrea; species Saccostrea cuccullata. Next base: position 5,750 of record NW_026917981.1, on the reverse strand, counting down.
CAATCAGATTGCAGCGCACGTGCATGCACGTGCTTTCATGACAATTGTTATATATCATTTTGTAGGACATCCTAAAGTATGCCTATGTTTTAAATTTCAAAGCATTTCGTCAAAAAACAGAAAAGATATTAAGATTTTTGTTTCAGCCAATCAGAGTGAAGCGCACGTGCATGCGCGTGAGTTCGTGCTAATTTGACAGTGTCACATTATCTACACTATTAATATATCATTATATAATGAGTTTCAAGTCAATTCATTCAAAAATGTAAAAGTTATAGCTATATTAAGTATATCAGTCATTTCACTCATATCACGCGCACGCACGTGCACGCGTATGCACGCAAAATGACCTTCGTTCCGCACACCTACACTACACACCCATTAACCCTAAAAAGGTTTTAGGTCAGTTGGGTGAACAGTTTCTGAGAACACTTCCGGACAAAAAAGTACCGGAGAACAAATAAGAAAAAAAAGAATAATAATAATAACTAGTGCTAATTGTAACGGGGACCGTTACAGATGTTCCCCAAACGCTCCCCAACTCCCTTTTGGTGCCATATTCCCTGTAAGCTTCATTAAATGGGACAAAATCTATGCATTTGAGACTTTAACAATGCCAAGTTCATAAAATTTTTAGCATTGCACGCGTGCACATGTGAATGCATGTGCGTAATGACCATATCATCTTGTCTACACAATCTATATATTTTTTATATACTAAATATCAAAGTATTAATCCAAAAGTATTTAAAAATACGCTCATTCAAGTGTATTTTTGATTTAATACATTTCACGTGCACGCACGTGCATACATGAGCATGGTGACCATATCTTCTTGTAAAAGTCTATTATATCTATCTATGTTGTAAATCCCACCCCATTTGGTTGAAAACCAAGGGAGTTATACCTGTTTAAAGTTTCAGCCAATCAGATTGCAGTGCACAAACACGCATGTGCATGCATGTGCATGTGGACCATACCTTCTTTTAGAAATCCATTATATCTATCTATGCTCCAAATCCCATCCTATGTGGTTGAAAACCAAGGGAGTTATAGCTATTTAAAGTTTAAGCCAATCAGATTGCAGCGCACGTGCATGCACGTGTTTTCATGATAATTTCTATATATTATGTTGTAGAATATCCTAATACATGGCTATGTTCAAAGTTTCAAAGGATTTTGTCAAAAAGCAAGAAAGATATTGAGACTTTAATTTCAGCCAATCAGAGCGAAGCGCACGTGCATGCGCGTGAGATCTTGCTATTTTGACCATGTCATGTTGTCTATGGTACTAATGTATCCTTATATTATGAGTTTCAAAGCATTTCATCAAAAATGTAAAAAGTTACGCGTATATCAATTAAATCGGTCATTTCACGTGTTGCACGTGCACGCTCTTCCAAGCACGTGCGCGCAAAATGACCTTGATTCCGCAAATCTACATAACATGTCTACTGACCCTAAAAAGATTTTACCTACATCGGACGAACAGTTTACAAGATCACTCGCGGACAAAAAAGTACCCAGGAAGAAGAAGAAAAATAATAATAATAAAAAACAGAGTAAAAACAATATGTTCCCCAACTTCGTTTGGGGAACATAATAACTAGTGCTAATTGTAACGGGAACCGTTACAGATGTTCCCCAAACGCTCCCCAACTCCCTTCTCGTGCCATATTCCCTGTAAGTTTCATTAAAGAGGGCAAAATCTATGCATTTAAGACGTAAACAACGTTTTCCCAAAAGTATACCAAGTATTTCAAATTTAAGCAATGCAGGCGTGCACATGTGATTGCATGAGCGTAATGACGATATCATCTTGTCTACACTATTTTACTCATATGCACGTGCACGCACGTGAATGATGACCATACCTTCTTGTAGGAGTCCATTATGTCTGTCTATGTTCTTAATGCCATCCTGTTTGGTTGAAAAACAAGGGAGTTATAGCCATTTAAAGTTTAAGCCAATCAGATTGCAGCGCACGTGCATGCACATGTTTTCATGACAATTATTATATATCATATTGTAGGACATCTTAAAGTATGTCCATGTTTTAAATTTCAAAGCATTTTGTAAAAAAACAGAAAAGATATTGAGATTTTTGTTTCAACCAATCAGAGCAAAGCGCACGTGCACGCACGTTCATGCATGTGAATGGTGACCATACCATCTTGTAGGAGTCCTTTATGTCTATCTATGTTCTAATTCCCATGCTGTTTGGTTGAAAATCAAGGGAGTTATAGTCATTTAAAGTTTCAGCCAATCAGATTGCAGCGCACGTGCATGCGCGTGATTTCATGAAATTTTTTTTATATCATATTGTAGTGCATCCTAATACATGTTTATGTTATAAATTTCAAAGCATTTCATCATTAAACAAAAAAGATATTAAGATTTCTGTTTCAGCCAATCAGAGCAAAGCGCACGTGCATGCACGTGAGTTTATGCAAATTTGACCATGTCATCTTATCTACACAACTTATATATCTTTATATAATGAGTTTCAAAACATTTTATCAAAAAATATTAAAGTTACAACCATATTAAATATATCGGTCAGTTTACTCATTGCACGCGCCCGCACGTGCATGCGAATGCGCGCAAAATGACCTTCGTTCGGCACATCTACACAACATGCCTACTAACCCTAAAAAGGTTTTAACTTAGTTTGGTGAACAGTTTCTGAGAACACTTCCGGACAAAAAAGTACCGGAGAAGAAATAAGAAGAAAAAAGAACTAGAAACTCTTGTTGCTACAGCAACAAAGAAGGTCTTCCGTTCTCCTCTATTAATCTGTATGCAGGATGTTTTTTTCTATTTTAAAAAAGACAGATATATAATAAAGAAATAATAGAAAAAATGCAAAAAAATTAAAAAAAAAACTAGTAAACTAATTGTTCAGTGAACAATTATCGGCCTTTCCACCTTTTTAAACATTTCAATATCATTAGGGCTGAAAAAAGTAGGAAAAAAGCAAGAAAATAATAAAAAAAAAACAAAACAGCAAAATTCTCATTTCTCTACTAGGATTTTAGATCGGGCTCGCAGTTGGTATAATTTTACCCTAAACAGACTTCCTGGATTGTTTGTAGTCGATTCGGGGATAACCACGATTTCATTGATCACGCAAAGAGAGCACGTTAAAAATATTGTAACACGCTCCTATGTGTACATATGAGCTTGAATTAGATTGTTTTCAAGTTAAGATGTAAGGGGTAGGGTCTGATTAAAATTATGATATACCTATTAATATGAATAACATGCATTTGATCTGCGCATCAAGACAGAAGCGTAAGTGAAAACGTTGTGAAATGTCCCATGTGTACCTGCATCATATGTGCATTATACATGTATTAAAGAGATGTTTGAAAAATATCCGATTTGAGTTGTTTTATGTTTGAAATGAATGGCGATAAATTATTTAAGAGCATGTGAGAAACATGAGCGAGAGATGCAAGGCAGTTTGTAATTATAGAAAAGGAAAACGGAGAATCGGATTCGGATTTTGAGGACAGGAAATCATGCGACCGGTAGTGAATTTTACTGAGATATTATACATTACTGTAGACGTTTGCAGTCTGCATAACATATCTAAAGGTCATTACAAATACTTTATCTATAAAAGGTATTTATGGGAAAGAAAAATACTCAAATCATGTAGTTTTTCTCTTATAACCGGAAGCTGTCGTTGTTGTTTCCGGTAAGACTGATATATTTTGAAACTACAAATTAAATGCTATAATGTGATGCAAAAAAAGTTTCATTAAAGAAAAGTTGAAATTTTTGATTTCTTAGATCACTTCCTGTGACGACCGGAAGTGACGGCTGACAGTCTTATTCCAACTGAAATTGCCTACTTATCATGATCTACCACTTATTTAAGTTTGGTGTCTTAATCTCTAACCGTTTACGAGATCTAGCTATGATAACTTCTCATTTTGAGGACAGGAAATCACGCGACCGGAAGTGAATTTTACAAAGATATTTGACGTTACTGTAGTCATTTTCAGTCTGAATAACATATTTAAAAATCATAACAAATACTTTATCTATAAAAAATATTTATGGGAAAGAAAAATACTGAAAATATGCAGTTTTTCTCTCATAACCGGAAGTTGTCGTTTTTGTTTCCGGTGGGACTGATATATTTCGAAACTACAAATAAGATGCTATAATGTGATGCAAAAAAAGTTTCATTAAAGAAAAGTTGAAATTTTCGATTTCTTTGATCACTTCCTGTGACGACCGGAAGCGACGGCGGACGATCTTAACCCAAATGGACATGCCTACTAATCATGATCTATTACTCCTATAAGTTTGGTGTCTTCATCTCTAACCGTTTCTGAGATATGACCAGGACAAAATCTTTTTGAAAAAAGCGGAAATTGGACATATCTGACGACCGGAAGTGCATTAAAACAAAATGAAAGTTACATTTTAAAGATATTTTGACTCTCTATCATCCCTGAAAATTTCATGAGAATCTATCCAGTCATCTATGAGAAATTGTCAAAAATAGAAAAGGGAAAAAAAAAATAAGAAAAAGAAAAAGAAACAGTAGAATCACTATAAGGTCTTCCGTCTGAAACGGAAGACCTTAATAATAATAATAATAAGAAGAAACAGAGTAAAAACAATATGTTTCCCAACTTCGTTTGGGGAACATAACTAGTGCTAATTGTAACGGGGACCGTTACAGATGTTCCCCAAACGCTCCCCATGTCCCTTATCGTGCCTTATTATGTTCCCCAAACGAAGTTGGGGAACATATTGTTTTTACTCTGTTTCTTATTATTATTATTAAGGTCTTCCGTCTTCAGCGGAAGACCTTCTTATTATTCTGTTGTTTCTTTTCCACTATTATTATTATGTTCCCCAAACGGAGTTTGGGAACATATTGTTTTTACTCGGTTTCTTATTATTATTATTCTTTTTTTTTCTTCTTTGTTCTCCGGTACTTTTTTGTCCGCGAGTGTTCTCAGAAACTGTTCACCCAACTAAGTTAAAACCTTTTTAGGGTTAATAGGTGTCAAGTGTAGGTGTGCACAACGAAGGTCATTTTGCGCGCATACGCATGCACGTGCGTGCGCGTGAAATGAGTGAAATGACTGATATACTTATTATAGCCATAACTTTTACATTTTTTATTGAAATGCTTTGAAACTCATTCTATAAGGATATATTAATAGTCTAGATAATATGACATGGTCAAATTAGCACGAACTCACGTGCATGCACGTGCGCTTCCCTCTGATTGGCTGAAACAAAGATTTCAATATCTCTTTTGTTTTTTGACGAAATGCTTTGAAATTTTAAACATAGTCATGCATTAGGATATACTACAATATAATATATAGCAGGTATCATGAAAACACGCGCATGCACGTGCGCTGCAATCTGATTGGCTTAAACTTTAAATGGGTATAACTCCTTTGATTTTCAACCAAACAGGATGGGATTTAGAACATAGATAGACATAGTGGATTCCTACGAAAAGGTAAGGTCATCATGCACATGCATGCACGTGCATGCACGTGAGATGGGTAAAATCAAAAATACACTTGATGAAGCGTATTTTTAATACTTTTGGATTAAATGCTTTATTATTTTATTATATTAATGTATATAGATAGTGTAGACAAAAGAATATGGTCATTACGCACATGCATTTACATGTGCATGCGTGCAAATGCTAAAATTTGAATATACTCGGTATACTTCAGGGAAACGTTGTTAAAGTGTAAAAT